>NC_067403.1:168414420-168644420 GCF_016432865.1 Antechinus flavipes | reverse complement strand
AAAATTAATAACTCTGTACAAATATTTACCAAATTATAAAACAATCAAATTAGCAAAAGAAGAGATTATTTAAAAACTCAGTATCAAGGGCAAAATAATTATACAAGGTATAAATGGACTCCCAGAACATTGAAGTACATGGAGCAATTATACTTACATATGGATTTGCAAATGAATTTTACCAAAGATTAGAAGACTAATACAATATAAACTGTTTTCACAATTATAATAAAAGAAAATATTCTTCTAATCACTTTCTAAGATATAAATATGATCTTGATGCCTTTGGATTTATGCCAGGAATGAAAAGAACATAAGGGAAACTATAAATACAATAAGCCATGTTAATGATATAACTAATAAAAACTCATGTGATTATGTTAATACATGGTTTAAAAAAGCCTTTTGGTGAAAATCCAACACATTTCTACTAGAAACTCAAGAAATCATATTTATAAATAGATCTTTCCTTAATAAATGTATTTCCCTAGATCCAATAATACACTCTCTATGTCATGGAAAAAGTTAGAAATCTTTTTCATAAAATTAGGTATAATGCAAGAATGCACATTATCCTTACTACTACTTAGCATAGTGCTATAAATATTAAACAAGAAAAAGACATTGAGAAAATAAGCATAAACAAAGAAAATAAAATTACTGATTTTGTAGATGATATTATGGTATACTTAGAAAACATTAGAAAGTCAACTAAGATTAGCTACAGGAAAGTTGAAGAATATAAAATATAATATACAATTATATATACAAATTCTATAATATATAACATATATGTACAATTATAATATACAAAATAAATATAAAATTCATAAACAATATACATACCTATTTATGTGTATGTATACATACATATATGACATAAATCATCAGCATTCCTAAATATAACAAACATAATTCAGCAAAAAGCTAAAAAGAATATTTTCATATAAATAAATATCTGGAAGTATATAAACCCAGATTCCTTAAGGAATTATAATAATAATAAATATAACTATAAAAGGTTCTTTGCAGAAATACAGATAGAATTAAATAATGGAAGAACGTTAATTATTCATGGTTTGGTTGGGCCAATATAATAAAAATGACAGTATCAGTTAAATCAATTTACTTCTTCAGGACCATACCAATAATTAATCAAATGTTAATTAATTGCCTACTCTGTACCAGGTACTGTGCTAAGTGCTGGGCATAAAAAAATAAATGTATAATGAGATTTTCCAAAGATGAGTTTTCTGAGAAAGGAAGTCATGATAGAGAATTCCAAAGGGATATGAGGAGAAAGTTTCTTCGAATAGACATCCTGGAGCCTATACGAGCTCTTTAAAAAAAAAAAAATGGAGTTATAAAAATAATTAAATGAATAAAGGTTGGTAAAAATTAAGTCCTTATTATATACAAAGCATTGTGTTAATTATTAGAAAAAGAAAAAACCTTAGAGAGGCTCTGTTCTCAAGGAGCTCACATTCTAATAAAAAAGGCAACACATGTTTCAGCAGCAAGTCAGATAAGAGAGGTCCCATGATCCTGACAGTGCAGTAGTCAAGTCAATGGTAATGTATCTTCTTCTTCTTTTTTTTTTTTAATGTTATTATTATAGCTTTTTATTTACAAGATATATGCATGGGTAATTTTTCAGCATTGACAATTGCAAAATCTTTTGTTTCAATTTTCCCCTCCTTCACTCCACCCTTCCCCAGATGGCAGGTTGACCAATACATGTTAAATATGTTAAAGTATATGTTAAATATAATATATGTATACATGTCCATACAGTTATTTTGCTGTACAAAAAGAATCAGACTTTGAAATAGTGTACAATTAACCTGTGAAGGAAATCTAAAATGCAGATGGACAAAAATAGAGGGATTGGGAATTCTATGTAGTGGTTCATACTCATTTCCCAAAATTATTTAGTGGGTGTAGCTGGTTCAATTCATTACTACTCTATTGGAATTGATTTGGTTCATCACATTGTCCATCAGAATTGATCATCATATAGTATTGTTGTTGAAGTATATAATGATTTTCTGGTCCTGCTCATTTCACTCAGCATCAATTCATGTCAGTCTCTCCAGGCCTTTCTGAAGTCATCCTGTTAGTCATTTCTTACAGAACAATAATATTTCATAATATTCATATACCACAATTTATTCAGCCATTCTCCAATTGATGGGCATCCACTCAGTTTCTAGTTTCTGGCCACTACAAAGTGTCTCTTCTTTTTTCATATATTGTAAGTTTATTTATTTTTAATTAAACACTGTTTTATGAATCATGTTGAGAGAGAAAAATCAGAACAAAAGGAAAAAACCATGGGAGAAAAAACCAGAAAAAAAGAAATGAACATTGCATGTGTTGATTTACATTCAGCTTCCTTAGTTCATTTTCTGGATGCAGATGGCATTTTCTGTCCAAAATTTATTGGGATTCCTTTGGATCACTGAAACACTGAGAAGAACCAAGTCTTTCATATTTCATAGTTAATAATTGCACATTCATGCTGTTATTGTGTACAATGTATTCCTGGTGCTGCTTGTTTCCCTTAGCATCTGTTTGTGTAAATCTTTCCAGACTTTCTAAAATCAGTTTGTTCATTATTTTTTACAGAACAATAATATTCCATTACCTTCGTATATCACAACTTGTTCAGCCATTCCCCAATTGATGGCTATCTAGTCATTTTCTAATTCTTTGCTACCACAAAAAGAGCTGCTACAAACATTTTTGCACATATGGGTCCTTTTCCAACTCCACCAACCGATGCATTAGTATCCCAGTTTTCCCACATCCCCTCCAACATTTATCATTATCTTTTCCTGTTGTCTTAGCCAATCTGAGAGGTGTGAGGTAGTACCTCAGAGTTGTCTTAATTTGCATTTCTCCAATCAATAGTAATTTGAGAATTTTTTTCATATAACTAGAAATGGTTTAATTTCTTCATCTGAAAATTGTTGTTCATAACCTCTGACCATTAAATTTGACACTTCTTTATATATTTTAGAAAAGAGGACTTTATCAGAAATACTGGCTGGCTGTAAGGATTTTTTCCCAGCTTTGTACTTCCCTTTTAATCTTCTGTTGGTTTTGTTTGTGCAAAATCTTTTTAATTAAATCAAAGTTGTCTATTTTGCCTTTCATAATGTTCTCTAGTTCTTTGGTCATAAATTCCTCCCTTCTCCAAAAATTTGATTGATAAGGTAAATTATCCCTTATTCTCCTAATTTGTTTCTGGTATCATCCTTTATCTCCAAATCATGTAACTGTTTTGACCTTATTTTGGGATGAGATGTGAGATGTAGTTCTATGCCAAGTTTCTGACATATTATTTTCCAATTTTCCCAGCAATTTTTGTCAAATAGTGAGTTCTTACTCCAGAAGCTGGGATTTGGGGATTTATCAAATAGTAGATTATTATAGGCCTTGATTACTGTGTCATGTATATCTAATCTATTTCACTGATCCACCATTCTATTTCTTAGCCAGTACCAAATGATTTTAATGACTGCTGCTTTATAAAAGTTTTAGGTTTGATACTGCCAAGTCATTATTCTTTGTATTTTTTTTTCATTAATTTTCTTGATATTCTTGACATTTTCTTCTTCTAGATGACTTTTATCATCATCTTTCCTAGCTCTATAAAAATTTTTTTTGGTAGTTTGAGTGGTATGGCACTGAACAAATAGACCAATTTAGGGGTAATGTCTCTTCTTTGATGTTATTTCACTGATAATAACAGTTTATGATCTGTAATCTGGAGCAGATTGCCACTCTCAGGGCTTCTCAGTTCAGCGGTGGCCATTGGTCAGCAATTTGTTTGTTTGTGATGAGGAATGCCATATGGAATAGCAAAAGATGAATAATCTAAAACACAATAATAGAAAAAAATGTGGGAAGGAAGAGGGACTAGTCTTACCAGATCTCAAACTGTTGAGGTGTGAGAAATAAGAGTTGAGAGATCTCCTGGTCGCTGCCACGGGTTCTTTGCGAAAGAATTACGAACATAGGTGAGGTTTGCAAAAGTGTAAAAATGAGTTTATTGGGGCAGCTAGGTGGCTCAAAGAAAAAAGGGTTTATTACACTGAAAAAATAACTCAGTAAGCTTTTCCAGAATTTAGCAAAGGTAGGTTTTTAGCAAAGATAGATTTACACTGAGAAGAAACAATTTCTCAGTGGATTAAATCCTGTTAGTATTTTTAGCAAAGGTTTGGGGTTACAGCCTTTGATTATATTGAGTTTTTGTGGCCCGGAGCTAGGGAACAATCTCCAGATGAATTTGAGGGACTATTTTTCTTTCTTTCTTTTTCTTTTCTTTTTTTTTTTTTTTTTGCTGAGGGCAATTGGGGTTAAGTGACTGGCCCAGGGTCACACAGCTAGGAAGTGTGTTAAGTGTCTGAGGTCACATTTGAACTCAGATCCTCCTGATTTCAGGGCTGGTGCTCTATCCAATGCACCACCTAGCTGCCCCAGAGGGACTAATTTTCAACTCAATAAAAAGTGATTATGCTCCAGGCAAAGATCTCCAATTGAATTGTAGGTGGAGAAGGCTATGTTTCCCTTATGAACAGGAGGGTGGGGCCTCTCCCAGAGGCCAGAAGGGGTTGAGGTTTTAGAATTTCTCTAACCAAGTCCATCCCCCCAAAGATCAAGGGGACACAGTTTACATCAAAACTGTACAGTTTATATCAAACTGTATGAGAAAGCAGTAATCATTAAAATGATTTGGCAGCGGATTAAAAAAAAGAAAACAGAACAAATTAAGGAGAAGATTGCATAGGTAGAAATAAACATTATAATATTGTGTTTGATAAATCCAAACATCATAGTAACTGCGACAAAATTTTTGCATGGCAACTACTGGGATAACGGAACCATCCAGCAGAAATTAGGTTTATATTACTACCTCACACATACACCAAGGTAACTTCCAAATATATATATAAAACAAATATGGATATAAAGGATCACAACTTTCTTAAAATTCAGGTCCAACCATCTAACAGCCATACTCAGTAAACTCCATCTGTTCTTTATTATCTCCAGGATTAAATACAAAATGCTGTTTGGCATTCAAAGATCTTCATCATTTAGCATGTTCCAGCCCCCCCCCCCCCCTCCTTTCCAGTATTCTTATACATTACTCCCCAACATGTACTCTTCTATCTAATGACACTGACCTGACTGATATTCCATCTTTACCTCTGGGGCATTTTCTCCAGCTTTTCACCCATCTGTGGAATGCTCTCCCTCATCTCCATCTATGGGCTCCCCTGGTTTCCTTTCCAGTCCCTGCTAAAATTCTGCCTTCTACAGGAAACTTTTATCAATCTATTCTTAATTCTAGTGCTTTCCGTCTATTATTATTTCTTATTTATCCTAAATATAGTTTGTTTATATGTAGGTGTTTGCATTTTGTGTCCTCCAATTAGACCATGGGCTCCTTGAGAACAAGGGCTGTCTTTTGCCTTTCCTTGTATCCACAAGCACTTCATGATGGGTACATACCAGGCATTTAATAAACGCATATTTACTAACTAAAATCATAAACAAATTTGAGGAGCATGGAGGAAATACCTTTTGGATCTATGGACACAAGAATGACACAATAAGTTCACACAATATGAATATGAAAATGCCGAGGGGAGCCCTGAAACTCTCTTTCTCTCTCTCTGACTTGAAGCTCCTTGAAGGAGAAAGTCTTGAATTCTGGCCTCTGGCCTCAGGATAAACAGCTTCATTCTGTTATCTAGGTGGGGCTAGTTGAGTCCAGAGCTGGAGATTCCAACCCTATTGAACTGAAGAGATACCCATTCAATTCTAAGATTTTCTATTCAATTCCAGTTCAAGCTGTGCTAACCAGCCCCCATAAAGAGCAACCCCCAGCTCATAGCCAAGGTTTCTATTATAAAAAGAGCCAATTTTAAACTCAGTCCTTGCAGAGGACCTAATATGCCATGCCAAGGAAACTCTTTCCCTGGCATAGTAGCAAATCTCTGCCTGTTGAAATGATATTCTCTTTCAGCATTACCCTCTTTTAACTCTAAGAGTTGTGTAACTCTGTTGGGATTTCTCTACTAGAAACTTTACTTCTGTCAGGACCTTGCCACTAAGGAATTCAGTCTTTCTATTCATGCATAATAAAGGCTGACTTCCTGATGCCAATTAATAAAATTATTTTTATCAGTCTAGCTTTTGGGGTTTGTAAATTTCTTTACAAAGGACATCTGTGTCCCAGAAGGGGGTTCTCACAACTCCCTAAGTTGTATCGAATTCTACGGGGATTTAAAGGAGCCAGACCTCTTTATTTGGTTCCCCGAACCCTGAAACCTGCCACTAACCTCATCATTTAACTCCCTGACCTCCCTAACCCTAATCTTATCAAACATATATTATGTAGATAATATATAATGCTTATTTTATGACATTTTAAGTTTTTCCTAATCAAAAAAGTAAAAATCATAAAGGAAACAGCAGATATAGATGCTCCACTGGAAGAAATGTTTCATCAGACACCATCACACAACATAAAGATAGATTATTCCAGTGTCCCCTTGAGAGATCAGGAGTCAAAATGACACATGATCAGCAGTTCCATACATTTCTTTCCTATTTAACAAAAATAGAGAAAATCACATGACTAATCTGACTTTTACAAATTTTGTTACACAACCTTCACTGGACCCTCCATGGAGCTAAGGAACCCTATCATACCTTCCTTACCAACTCTCCCTTTCTCCACTGAGACTCTTCCAAATCTCCTCTGGCTCTCTTTCTCTCAGTTTCTCAGCCAAGAATATTGCCTTATACCTTACAGGAAAAAACTAAGGCTATTTACCACGAGCTCCCTCTGGTGCCTGCTTCTTTTCTTCTGTTTCACATGATGACCCCCACCTTGCTGTTTACCAAGGCCAAACCCTCATCCTATTCAAGCATTTCCAGCTCACTTTGCCCTTGTCATCCAAACTCCACATTACTATCCATTTCTCCCTCTTTCCTGGCTAATTTCCTACTGCCCACAAACACGGCTCCCCCATTCTGAAATCCTCATTTGATTCATTTCCCTACTATTATTTTCTGTAACTAAACCCTTTTAAAAGGCCATTTACAATAGGGGCCTCCACTTTCCCTCCTTTCACTCTCTTCTCATCCTATTAAAATCTGATTTCTGATCTCATCATTTCACCAAAATTATAACCAGTTACTAGTGACATCTTAGTTGCCAAAGTCAATGGCCTTTTTTCTATCTTCATTCTCCTTGATCTCGCCAAAGCCTTTGACCCTGTTAGTCACTTTCTCCTCCTTGAAATTTTTCTCACTAGGTTTTCAGGATTCCTGGTTCTTCTCTTCCCTAATTTTTCCTCTTGTCTACTGTGTAGAATCCTCTAGATCACCCTTTCTAACCACAGAGGTCCCTTCCTAGGTTCTGCTCCAAGTCTTCCCTTCTCCTTGTATACTAACGCACTTGGGGATCTCAGTAGCTCCCATGAATTTAATTACTATTGCTAGGCTGATTCTCAACTCTACATTTCCTGCCAGTTTCTCTGCTGACCAATATAGCACATCTTCAGTTGCCTTTCAGATATCTCAAACTAGATACATGAAAATGTCCAAAACTATATTCTTTCTCTTCCTAAACTCTGTTACTAGAGGGCAACACTCATAAGAGGGGAATTGTCTTCTTGAAGGGTAACAGGTGGAAAGTGTGTAAGAAAAAGGTCCAGGATGAAGGGGAATTTGTTTTCTCTAGCACAGGAATTCCAGAGGGCCCCAGCAGAAATGAAAGGCAGGGTTGGACTGGAATGTGAAACACAATTAAAGATTAAACAGGTATCAACGAGTGCTGGAGGAGCTTCTTGGGAAAGTGTTTAGTTTTACTAAATCATCAATATTTAAACTAGATCTCACAAAAAGACTCAGTATTCATGCACTCTATTTATTAGGTGACATATATATTTTTAACATTTCCAAAGCACATTACAGAAATTGTCTCATTAGCTCTTCCTCAGGAAATGAGCTTAAAGCCTTGCCAAGGGTCACACATTTGGCCCCTCATAAGTGCCCTTACAAGTTTTATGGTTTTCCAATTATCTCAGCTCAACACTCCAATTGTTATAGTCATTGTCATTACTCTTTTGTTTTTACTTCAAAAGAAGGAAGCAAAGTGCTCTTATATTTTAATTAAGTCCAATTGCACTTCTCCTAGCACCAGGCACACACCCTCCCTGGTCTTTTATTTACAACACAGTTCACATTTCCTGGTGCTTAATTTTT
The DNA here is from genome assembly GCF_016432865.1 of Antechinus flavipes. NCBI lineage: Eukaryota > Metazoa > Chordata > Mammalia > Dasyuromorphia > Dasyuridae > Antechinus > Antechinus flavipes. Next base: position 168,636,131 of record NC_067403.1, on the reverse strand, counting down.
TTTTTTTTATTAAGCATTTTCAGTATTTTAAGATCAAATTTCTCAAAGCTGATACTTACCCTTATAGAGAGGTCAAAACTCTGGTTGTATGGTTGTAGAATCAGAGACCTAGGTTCAAATTATGGTTCTTCTACCTACTGGCTAGTCATGGTTCTGTTCTGTTCAACTATAAAATGAAGATAACAGCATCCACCTTCCCAGAGTTGTGGTCAACGAAGTTAATGTAAAAATGCTTTGCAAACATTAAAGTATTACATTAATCCCAGTTATTATATTAACTACTACCACTTTCTATTAACAAACTTGTTAACATCCAGATCCTGCAGTGTGTAGCCAACTTAAAAGCCTAAAAGAGGGGCACATACTATGAAATAATTCCAGGCTTTATTTTGCACATCGGGGTTTACCAGAGCTACTTACTCTAGGGGCTCTAGAACTCCTAGAACAAAACCCCCAGTTTATCAAAAACCCCTAAGATCAACAAGAACAATTAATCAGAAAGTATTTAAGTATTTTTATTCCTGGTGTCAGGTATGGGTTTATGGAACTAACAATGTTCATGCTAGGTCCACAAAGGTATAACACAAACCTTCCTTTCACAGAGCTTTCAAACCAGAAAAGGGCAAAGTAAAAATGTTATCAAATACTTTAAGTAATCACTTGGCAAAGGAATAAGAAAAGGGATGGGGGGTGGGGAGGAATCTTCCAGGATGAAGGGATAGCCATGTCAAGTATTAAAGTCAGACAAAAATCATCACAGTAATAGGAGATGAGTAAAGGCAGAGAAAAAGACAGAATATCAGATTACAGCAGAGAATTGTCAGCTGTATGCAACATAAGAAATGAAGAAAAGTGGGAGAAAAAATTAGAAAGCTACAATGAAGCTAACTATGGAAGTATAGTATGCTTTCTAGAACCTCCAAGTTGGGGTGCCAAAATGTACTATGTTTTCTAGAGCCCCCACACTGGGGTTCATCTGGACTAGCTCTTGGGAGGATTTCAGGACCAGCTTGAGACCTTGGTCTTAGTGGAGGAGTGATGAAGCAGAGACCCACATGGGATGGTCAAACATGGAGTCCATTTATTTCAAGTTCTCTCAGTCCCTAAATACATTAGTAAAATTATACCACTACAGCACACTGAGCATAGGCTAACTATAAGCCCCCTGCTATTAATATGAATTAATATGAATCTTTTACTGTATCTCTATTTCAAGTAAAACACAAGTTGTCACGCCCCCCCCCCCCAACTTTTCAGAAAGAGTGAGACACACAAGGGGAGATGAGAGCTGAACCAGACATTGTCACCAGGTTCCCTCTGGGCTGAAGAGTTTTATACCTCATTCAGAGTTCCTCCACTGTCTGTGGCACTTGACATGGAAGACCTTGGAATGTTGGATGTTATTAGATTTCATGTGATAGGAAATGGAGGAACATATTTTTAAGTGGAAGTAATAATAAGATGGTGTGTTGGAAAGATAATGAAAAGTGATACGAAGAAATTAGGAAAGGACTGCATTGGAAACAGGAAGATTAATACAGACAATGACAAAAATTTGATCTCTCACCATGTCAAGTTAATTTAGATCTAATAATTTCTTTTGAGGCAAATTTTAGCATTATAGGTTTCTCCCCCCTAAACCTCTAACTTAGAACTCATTAGGAAAGAGATGTAAAGCCTCTGTTAAACCAAGTTAAAATATAACTGAGAAATGTTAATAAAATGCAATGTGTAAATTTGTGGGGTTTTTAAAGTCTATGTACAGCTCTCAGGAATGCCTATTTGAGTCTAATACCACTATACTCAAGTACTCTAATTTAATCCCAATTCTACCCAAGTAGTCTAATAACCAATTGGATATACTTGCTCATTAATAAAATGAGCTGAACTAGAGGATAATTCTCTCATTCTCTTGATGGCTAGCATTTTTTCTTTTCTTTCCTCTTCTTGAAAAAACTCAAGTTATTCAACCTTTCCTCAAAGGCAGAGAACTTCCAATAAAACTTGCTCCCCTCTTTGGCATTTTAATGGAAACATCCAGGTTTACTGAAACATGAAGAAGATAACACCAACTGATTCATTTCAGTGAAGATTTGAGTCATGATTTCATTCCAGGTTAGTTTTCTTATAATTTTCATAGCTATCTCATTCAAATAGCATGCAGCTAGTCTCTCTGCAATTACTACCAGTTAATATGTCAACAGAAAAAATTTTTTATACTGCTCTAGATTTGTGGGATTTATTGATACTTCCCTTTTGTAATTCAAAGTTTTAATTGTTTTCTGACAACTTAGCCAATTCCACTCACTCGTCTTTCAAATATAAAACAAATTATGTTTCCATGATCCAATCACCAAATCTTAAGCAGCCTATTCTTCACTTGTCTAAAACACAAGTGTCATATATTACAATAGCATTTTAAAGCACAGCTAACTGCACTGTATATCACAAAAAGAACTATTATTAAGATCTTAATCTTCTATTTTTCAGTGATGGGACAGTCAGATTTATTCCTAGGGAAGAGATCATTTTCTTAAAAAGAATCTGGCACAAAAGGCAGCAAAGAGGTCCTTATAAGGAGTGTCTGACTGTGATCTTGTCTGTGGTATACGACAGAGCTGGCGAAATCCTGGGGAACGCAGCAGCAGATTCTGTGAGAGGCCTATGAAGCTGGAGCAGAACCAGTACAGAGCAATTGACTGAAAAGAGAAAACAGACACAAACATCAGCACCAAGGAAGCCCCGGACAGCAAGGACATGTGTCCCTGATCCTTTTGGGGTAGACTGCTCCATCAACTACCAAGCCTGTATTGTGGCCACAGAGCTGGCGCTTTGTTCAGTATCTGCCCCACTCCATCCATCGCCAGACTTGTTCCTTCTACAGGATAAGCCCTCAGGATGACCCCTTTCCCGCCCACACCATTTCTTCATTTCAGAAGCCGGGTGGGCCAGCCACACTCTGTCATCCGGCACCAGTCACCCTGAGGCGAGCCCTCATTGGCATTATTTACCCTTTCATGGTTCTCTTCAGATATTTGAGCTGCTTAAGAAGAGGGACTATTTTTTCCCCTATTCGTACCCCTAATAAATACTTAGCATTTCTGCTTCTTACATAAGGAATCACAATAAAACAAAGACATATGGAACCTAAGTATTTTTTGATGTAAAGAAGTACTAAAAAGGAACACAAATTATTCTATATATAATGGCCTAATGTCAGCTATCAACATCATTTAATTTATATTTTGATCAAATATATTAACTAATAAATAAATCAAAAAGCATTTACTGAATTCCTAAAATTTGCTCAGCATTCTCCTAGAAACTAGGAGGGATACAGAAGTCCAATTCTTGTCCTCAAAGACAAACTCAAATGGAGAAACAAGATCCAAACTTAGAAAGCCAAATCGAATATTAGAATATACTCAATGCATTTTATGGTGAATTACTAAATTGTTTTATAGTTTTATCACTGAAAGGGATGTTGTGTAGTACCCATACAGAGGTACTCAGTGTGAGGAAGTGGTGTTCCAGTCCTACCTCTGGACAAGAATATTGCTTAGGGTATTCAGCAAAAACAAGGAGTTTCATAAGAGATGATCATTAATGTCAAGGGACAGTGTTTTCTCACTAGGATCACCTTATACAAAGAAAATCACAATCCCCAAATTCTATGATTTAGACTTCAATTGATTTAGGAGTTTAATGAACTAATCAATAGTGTAAGAAATTATGATGGAGAATTCAACGTTTATTAAGCAATTGCTATATGTAAGTTGCCACATCAGTTGCTAAGGACACAGAGAGGGAGAAGTTGAGATCCCTAGGAAATAGCCATATAGATTGAGGAGAAAATAAAGAGGTCAGACTTTACACAACAGGTGAGACTTGAATTGGGCTTCTTGTGATTTAATAAATACTATTATCACAAAAATATATGATGTGCTTAATAGTTGGATAAAATTCAGATTACTTACTGAGGGTACTGTTGCAGCAATGGGAATCATCAACACAGATATTCCACGAGTAAAATGTGTAATATACTTCTGAAAGCGGGTCATTTTAAGTTTTTGTAATGCAAAAATCTGAAGGGGAAGAAAATATTACATACAGTGACATAAAATGCAAATCAAATTAGATAAATTTTTATTACAAACTGAATTTTGCACCTTTTAAGAAAAGTTATTAAATTTTTAAAACTTGAACTCAATCCTTTGGAAATCTATCATTATAGGAAATATGTTCAATTAGCTACCCCTCTATTTAAACAACAACAACAAAACTTGTTAAATAGTCATCTGTAATTTTTAAATATAGGATTTTGATTTGTTACTGATAAGTAGGAAACTATAGCATCTAAAAAGCTCATGACTGAAAAATACCACTGCTGTAGCATCATTAGACACAGAGTTGGGAGGCAGTCATGAACAGATTTATGTAATCAATGAGAATGTTTTTGCTTCACTGACCCCACTGCTCATTCTTATATTTATCTGCCTGTGCTTTCACCTATGCTCTTAAATGGTAGCTAATGTTCAATAAAAACCAGTCCTGCACATGGCAGTCAATCTCTATTGAAAAATTTTAAGCGTGACAGGGATGTGCCTAAGTGGAAAAGTATAATCAGTTATTTGCAACTGGGGCTGTGGAGCAAGGGAGGAATCAGGCCTGGGTGATTTAATCTGTGTGTGAATGCTACCTTGGGATGATCCCATTTCCACAGTCTGAAAGTAACCTTTGCGGGAAGGTAATTTCTGTTTCTACCTAATGTATAGTGCTGTATAAACACTTAGGAAATATGGCATCATTTCATTTAGTTAAAATAATGAATATAGATTTAATTATTTTCCAAAGCTACCATAAAGGAATAATATTCATTATTTTTTATTGATCTACTTTTATTCAAGTTGCTTTTCAAATATTATAACTGACTGATAACTGTTCCTTAAATGTACAAATATACATTTTATGTGAATTAACTTTTCCCAGATAATCTGACTGCTTTGTCCTAACAGTTTTTATGTGTATGAAAAAAATATAATTGATCTATTTAATCCATTTTTATCAGGATTGCAGTAATAGAACTAGTCATCTAAAAAGAGGCTAATGATCTTTAAAAACTAAGAATCTCAACATCTAGTATAACATCATATTTTCATTATGATAAAAGTTGAAAATTCTCTTATACATTTTTGGTTAATTGGAAAAAAAATGTTTGCATACCATAGCTTTCTTTTCCTTTCTCCTGTCTAAAACAGCTACTTATGAAGACACAGAGACACACATTAAAACTATTCCTTAAAACTACTGCATAAAACAATGCCAACACAGGGCTGAAACCACATTTTAAAATGTGTACTTTCATAAACATACATACAATTACACACATGCAGATATAAATGGAGATATGTTTATTTATACACACACCAACATGCACACACATATTATAGCAGTGCCTTGTATGAATAAACAGACTGAATGTCTACATACATGCTCATATTTTTCCAAAAAATTTTTTAAAGAATCTTTCTAATCTTAAAATAACCCTTGACCTTTCTTACTATCCCTACTGAAATTGCTTTCTCCAAGGTCATCTGTGATGATTGCGTATTTAAAATCAGCTGGAGTCAGGAATTCAGTTAAGGGAAAATCTTCAATCTTTATTCTTTTTGAGTGAAGGGGGATTAGCAATGTGAGCAGCAGCAACAAGAAGCCAGCCAGCAAGTCTCTTTCCGCTTCTCCCTCTGCCCCTCTGTGTCCACCCACCAAAATCATCATTTCCTATACAATACATCAGGACTTGCACAAAGAGTAGGCGGGGGCCATTCTTTCTCCAAACATATATATTAATAGAGTATGGTCCAATGACTATTTAGCCTCACGTGCTTGGGACCTCAGTGCATTAACTCGAGCTTCAGCCCATTACAGTCACCCATGGAAGAATTCCTCAACCCCAGCAAGCTGCTTTTACTTCTCTGGATGAAAGTTATTGGTTACCCACTCATTCTAATGTGTTTCTCTCTTCTTGTACTTTCACAACCCTTTCCCATGATACTGCTATCTCATTAGCACTTTTGTCTGCTTTTCCTTTTCTTAACTCTTTAATGGGCTAGTTTCTCTAGATTGGGCCTTTGCCTCTGAAATTTCCGTGAGCTCCACGGGTTTTCACACAGAGACATGCTCTAGAGCCCACAGCCATTCATGACTGCCTGGCCACCTCCCACCTCAAGCCGAGCTGGTAGTCACTAGATCATAAGAAGAAGCAGAGGAAAGGTCTGGCTGGCCCAGGACTCCACAGTAGGAGTTACACTTGAGCTTTCTTCCTTCTTCCAGTCCCCAGGTCCATCCCTACCCCAACAACCTACTACATCATTGCAGTATTTTGGAAATGACAACTTCCCCTTTTTGTTGTCTTGCTTAAAAGCCCTCGATGGCTGGCTGCTTTCACTCAGACCTTACTTCCCTTCCACTCAATCTAGTTTCAAGCCATGCTGCCTACTAGGAGTCTTTAAATTTGGTATCTGGTACAGTCGGTCAGGGCCTCCTCTATTTACTTGATGCTGACTTCTCTGGGGGTGAGCTGTATTCCCTATTTCTCTAGTTCAGTGGAAGGACCTTGAAGGCTGACCTATTTCATACTGTCTTTGTTTTCCCAAAGCCTATGTATACTTCAGACCATTAATGCATTCAAAGCACCCTCTAAGCCCTAAAGTGAATTAGCAATATCATTATGTATCTTATAAACATTTCTTTAACTGATTAGTGACCTACTAACACTCTCCATGTACATTAATATTTTTGTATCATTATAAATTGTAATGACTTTATGTCACAGGCAAATCAAGACTTTAACAAAGCCTGTCACCTGGTCTAACAACTAAACACACAAATACACACAGCGCAGAGTTTGCAAGGACTACTTTTCTACTATGCAATTTCTCCTCAATGTACATTTAAAAATGACCAAAAAAAATTTCCTCAGTCTAAACAAGTTACCTCCACTATTAACAAATTGAGAATTCCAAGTGAGACTGGAAGAATCCATGTGGAGTCAAGCACAGTGAGATCAGGAAACCACAGAACTCCACCTGTTGAAAATTGTTCCTGAATAGAAAAGTCTCCTGAAAAAGACGTTATATTTTTATAAATTGAAATTATAATTCTTATGAAAAGAAGAAACTGAAAACATATGAACTAATGACTATATGATTCCTTATAACTTGGCTTGCAGATTTTTCTCACCCACAATTAACCATTTATTGTCCAATTCCCCTCAATTCCCTACACTAAGGAAGGGGCCTGGACTTAGTTAGGAAATTGACAGGCACTGTTATTTAATAAATTGAAATGCTCAGAAGTTTGAACCTTTGTTTCCTCAGTCATTTCATTTTTCACCTGTTTCATATTTGATAAATCTCATGAGCTATCATGACATATAATTTGGGAAAATAGCAGACTTTTGTTTAGGCCAGTTCAACAAGGTGCTATTCACCAAAAAAGGAATCATGTTCATATAATTTACTGAATAAATCCTCCCTAAACACCATGGCACCCAAGATCTACACTATTCCTTGAATCATAAAACAGAACCATCTCTTGATCTAGATATCTTTATAGCATTGCTCCCCTCTAGCCACAGCAAAAACACCTAAAATAACCCCCCAAAACCGCTTCCTTATGTACTCATATGCTTTAGAGATTTAAAAGCATCTTGTATTACCAACAGGACATGAGAATTAATATTCATAAATCATGCAATAAATAATGTTATTACTTATCATAATTTTAAAAAAAATTTGTAAAATCAAAAAAGGAAAAGTACTTTGAGGGAAATCATTTTTAAAAAATAATTACCTTCTGAATCTGTTACCCCTAGACTGAAGTTTCGTAGTGCAACAGACATAAAGATCCACATTGGTATCTGAATCCATATTAGCAGAGTGGCTTTGAATGGATGACAATTATCCCGAATATACAGTTCTGAAACAATCCTCCTCAGGTTGTTCAGGTAAGTAAGCCTAAATGAAGAGGAAAAGAGAAGAAGGAAAATCCCTCCCCACAAAGTAATTTAAAATTAATTTTTAAAAATTTCTACAGTAAACAACAAGCAAAGAATAAGTTAGCATCTCATATCTAAGAGCATAAACTGAGTTTATTCCAATATTTGCTTTTAGGCTAATGTAAGATGCTATATAGTTTCCTAGACTTCTATTGCCATAAATTTCGTAAGAGACCATTCAAATGTCAACTAAGTCATTTCATTTTAAAATCTTAATAATCCATTTAATTTACAGCATAGTTTATTAGTAACCTGTTATAATTGATGGGAATAATATTGCTGCTAAAATTCATTAATCTGATTTAAGTTATATTATAATAAATAATATTTGTAAATAAAAAGATACCCTAAAGAAACTATTATTCTTCAAAAATATATTAAAATATGTGAAAAGTAGAACATTTTCCTGGCAAAAATATGAAATAGTTAATGATAATTGCAAAGGTCATTCACACATTGTATTCAAAATTTGTCTTTTTTATAGTCTGCAAGAAGTTATTAAATTATATTAAATTAGTATTTACTCAGTGTCTCCCATGTCCAAATTATCTTACCTAGTTACTCTTTTTGACCATCCCATTTTTTTTGCTTGAAGTGCAATGTCATAATTAAGATTCTTGGCAATTATTTTTATTTCTGGCTGCAAATTTTCCACCTAGCTAAAAAAAAGTAGAATTTATTATGAATAAATTTAAAACTTTTATCTGTAATCACTTGTGTTTTTTTCTCCCTATAAAATATTCATAAACATTGCCCATGCACAATCTTAGGCCCAACACAAGAAAGGTTAATCTACTGAGATGATAAAAAATAATCACCTCCCAGAATGACCAGACATAAAATAATGATTAATGAACTGATTTCAATATCGAGATTTCTATAAGAATTATTGTCCTTGACCTAATTCATTATTTTTAACATTGCCCATTTTTTTTTCTCTTATGGAATCAATAAACATGAACAGAAGAAGACTGTATATGAAGCTGTCAACATTCACCATGTTTTTAAAATCTGTATTAACTCCAAGATGAAAATACCAAAATTGACCTGCTTATCTGTCCTAACTCTGTTCTGCAGTCTTTGTAGATGTTTTTCATGTTTTGCTGATGGTCTTCATTTGGGCTATTGCTATCACTACCCATTTTTACTACCTGAAATAAAATGAATTCCCCCCACTCTGAAACAAGTTAAGTATTGCCAAGCAAAGCAAATTCATATATTGATCACTATTTGAAAACTTGTCTCACTATGTACTTCTAAGTCACTAACTCTTTGCAAATATGTGGGAAAAGATGAAAATAATGTCTAATAATAATAGAGCTTTAAGGATTACAACTTTAATCATTTAAAAAAAGTTAAAAATTAGTTTTTTGGAGTCACAATTGATTAAATCACTGCATTGATAAAGAGTAGTCAATTCTTTCAAAGATTTTTTTCCCCCACATTACTGTACAGACTGTAAAAATTGTTCTCTTGATTCTGCTCAATTTATTCTGCCTCAGTTCATGTAAATTTTCACAGGATTTTCTGAGACCATTCTCCTTTACAATTTCTTAAAGCACAACACTCTTCCACCACATATAGACCACTTTGCTTGCAGGTCCTTATTACATCACAGAGTACTTACTACGTTTTTCTACTCATGGATCCCTTTCCATTTTTGTTTGATTTTTTGAGGGTATATGCCTAGTTAAAGTATGAGTGGGTCAAAAAGGCTCACAGTTTAGCTGCTTTTGAATACAACCCGAAATTGTGTTTCAAAATGATAAATACACATTTATTTGTATAAATACACAGCTCCACCAACAATGCATTAAGTCTGGCTGGTTCCCTCCTCTTAACAATTGCTGTCTTCTATTTTTGTCTTTGTCAATCTAATATGCATAAGATGCAATCTCAGAGCTGTTTTAAGTTAGTTTTCTTTTCTTTTCTTTTCTTTTTTTTTTTTGGTGATTTGGGGCAATTTTAAAATATAGTTGTTGACAGCCAGATTTACTTCCTTTGAAAACTATTTAGAAGGGAAATCTCTTCCCAGATCTCCCATAGTGCTAGAAAGCAGTAACCATCAAAACAATTTGAAACTGGCTATTAAAAAAACCAAAAGATCAATCAATTAAACAGATTCAGGTACACAACATACAGAAAAAAATGAACCTAATAACCTTGTGTTCAATTATCTCAAAGACCCTTTTTATTGGAGTAAAGAGAACTTGCTATCTGATAAGAACAGTGATATAGTGGACAGCAAAAATCAGGTTTAGATCAAACTATATGTGCCATATATCAAGAAACACTTCAAAACAATGCACAACCTGCATATGTGATCACAGAATAAAACAAATTAGAGGAAAATGTAATATATATAATTCAGATATATAGACAGACAAATGGTTTGTGACCAAATAAGGGATAATGAGAATCACAAGAGATAAAATGGACATTTTTGACTATACACAATTAAAAAGCTTTTACATGAATAAATGCTAGGAAGCCTAGATTAGAAAGGAAGCAGAAAGCTGGAAAAAAAAAATTTTTTTACAGCCAGTGTTTTTGATAAAGGTTTCATTTCTACAATTTATAGAAAACTGAGTCAAATTTATAAGAATATAAGCCATTCCCCCAAATGACATTTGGTCAAAGGACATGAACAGGCACTTTTCAGAAGTTAAAGCCCTTTATAGTCATATGAAAAACGTTCCACATCACTGATTAGAGAAATACAAATTAATAGAATTTTGAAGTACCACTTCACACCTCTCTTATTGCTAAGATGACAGGAAAAAAGAATAATAAATATTGGAGGGACTGTGGGAAAACTGGGACACTGATGCACTGTTGGTGGAGTTGTGAAGTGATCCAACCCATTCTGGAAAGCAATTTGGAACTATGTCCAGGAGACTGTAAAATTGTGCATATCATTTGATCCAGCAGTGTCTCCACTGGGCCTGCATCCATCTCAAATCATAAAAAAGGAAAAAGAACCCACATGTGCAAAAATTTTTGTAGCAGCACTTTTTGGTAATGGCAAGGAACTGGAAACTGAGTGTTCGCCCATCAGTTGGGAAATAGCTGAATAAGTTATGGCATATGAATGTAATGGAATATAATTGTTCTATAAAATATGATGAGCAGGTTGATTTCAGAAAAGCCTGGAGAGACTTACATGAACAGATGCTGAGTGAAGTGAGCAGAATCCAGAGGATTTTTTACACAATAACAAAATTATATGATGATCAACTGTGATGGATTTAGCTCTCTTTAACAACACAATTCAAGGAAATTCCAATAGACTTGGGATGGAAAAGAGCATTTCACATCCAGAGAGAGAACTATGGAGACTGAATATGGATTGAAGTGTAGTATTTTCACCTTTTTGTTTGCTTCTTTCTCATGGTTTTTTTCTCTTTTGGACTGATTTTTCTAGCATAACATGACAAGTATGGAAATATATTTAAAAGAACTGCTCACATTTAACCTACATGAGATTACTTGCTGTACTGGAGAAGGTGAAGGTAAGGGAGAGAGAAAAATCTGGAACACAGTCTTCCAAAGATAAATGTTGAAAACTACCTATATGTATATTTGGAAAAAAGAAATGGTTTCTGATTTTTAGTTAATAAAGATGATGACAAATTTGAGTTGTCTAATATCTATATCTAAATATATAATAAATTTTTGAACAAATCCAATGAAATAATACTGGAATGGAAACAACCAGAGGAGGAAAAATCTTTGCAGCAAGTTTTTCTGATGACCTCATTTCTAAGAAACTGATTATAACTTAAGTGAAAATAAGAGCAATTTTCCTATAGAGAAAATACAAGCTGGAAGTTCTAAATGGGTGAAATCCAAACTACTTATTGCTATAGTTTTTAAATACTCAATAATATCACTATTAGACAACCTTAAATTAAAACACCTCGTGAGATTCCACCTCACACTCAACTGAATGGTAAAGCTGACAATAAATATTGGAGGGCTTTAGGAAAAGTTACAGTGATATATTGCTAATAAAGCTGTGAATTAGTACAGTGAACTGTACCCTTAGTTATTAAAATATGTATACTTTTTAAGATATGTGTGCAAATATATACATATAGCCACAGGTAGGAGCTTGCGCAGGGGGCGGGGCTCGAGGCTACACAAAAGAGCAGATGCCGCAAGAAACTGGGCTCGATCCCTGCAGGAGGCGGGGCGTGGTTTGAGTCTGCGCACTACAGTGGGGTTCATCACGATCAGTCAGACTCTCCTTCCTTACCCTCCTTACCTTAGCTAGGATGTAGTGCTGGTAGGCGGCCAAAGGTAGCGTAATTGCACTCCTCAAGGCTGCGGTGGTGACGACAATGCTGGCCCACCACGGCAGCCCGGTGGCGTTCTGCGCTCCGACTAGCACTGCCTCCGCCCAGTGTGCAGGGGCTGATGAGGCCAGGGTTTCGTACCAGCCCCCGGCCCCGATTGGCCCCGCGGTGGCACCATAGGCACAAACGGCCATAGGCACAACGGGATTGGGGCTGCCTAGGGTCTCGCTTCGCCCTGGCGGACATCCCTTGCTTCCTAAGAGGAAGGGTAGGAGCCGCTTCCCCAGTTGCTGCCGAGCACCGCACAGCATATTGGCCGACAAGAACCATTCACCCTCAGGCGCCTAAGGAGTCCCTTCTATTTCTTCCGGGGCAGAGATCAGGCAACGAATCGTGAGCCGTCAATAGGCGGAAGTCCCGCAGCCCCTTAACGTGAGAGGGCAGACCGCATCTTCGCGCAGGCGCAATACTAAGGAAGGGGCCGAATTGGCCCAGACCCGGAAGGGTTGAGCAGTGATGGGCACGTGGGGTGAATTAGAACCCAGCTTGGTTTTAGGGAATTTCGGTTCCGAATGTGTACGCGGGGCTCTCTTTGTTTTGGGCAGGGGAAAGGTACTAAGTGTGTATGGTTCGAACGTTGTTGGTGTTTGCTTCATTTTCCTACACCTCCGAGAACGAAGCCTTTATTAAGCGATTGCTTTTTGCTGGAGATTTATGATAATAAACGCCTCGTTTTTAGTGTTTTTTCCATTTTTCGTACTTAGTTGTACCGGAAATCCATGTTATAATGGAAGGGGAGAGAGGGATCGTAGTCCTGGGGCTGCAGCTTCCCATCCAATGACAATTTCCCCTTATAACCTTCAAGACCCTCTCATACTAGCGTCTGCTTTTTTTCCCCCATAAATGACTAACATGTTTTTGTGCAGTTGTTTGCATGTCTCGCCTATTAGCACCAGAAGGGTTTTTGCCTCTCTGTATCCCCGGCGCATAGCACTGCCCCGGTCACAGAATAGGAGCTTAACAAGTGTTTCTGCAGGCTTTTGAGTTGGGAGCCGACCCAAACTGGTCCAGATATAGAAAGACTGACCATAGAATAGGGAACTGGGGGCGAACTCAACCCCACCGTGCTTTTTTTTCCTTTAATATTTAAAATTTGGTTCAAATGTATTCAAATTTGGCTTCCGACTATATGGGCGTCTTGCTCCCCTGATAAAAACCGCGTGTGACTAAGGGGACTAAAGCTCAACCCCGGCCAGACTTCCTAGTGACTATTAGTGAATAGTGAAAATTAGTTGCTTATCTATTTACCAGATTGCAAACAAATTTGGGGTAAGAAAGAAGTCATTTTAAAGGTCCAAAGCACATTAAGTGCTTACTAAGGTTTTTGAATGCTTGGGATCACTTAAATTATGATTTAGGTCTGAAATAGCACAACTTAAGAAATGATTTGTTAAGGGCAGGGGTTTAGACTGTGGTATAAAGGGATCTACCAAAAAAAATTGGTTCTAGACATAAAGCAAAGAATTTTTTCTTCTGATGATCGTAAGGCTTCTTCAGCTTCGTTTTTTAAAAAAACACAACCCCTAACACTAGCAGTTATTGCAATATAATTTCAAGTAGAAGACATTAATATGCATTATGTTTGGTGCAGTATTATTTTCAAATCAATTTCCATTATAGCACTACTGAAAAATATACATGTTAAGTATTTGTTTTCTTTTGAATACAGTAAGTAAAAACACTATGGGGGGAAATGAGTATTACAACTCACTTAAATATCAATTCAAACACTGATTTTTAAATGTTAACCTAAATACTAAATATTTAGATGTTTGTAATTGAACAGAAGAAAAGTCATAGTGGATAGGGAGCAGGGCTGACATGGATTCAGAATGTTGCCTGTCAGATGATTCCAAGTCACTTAAATTTGCAGCATCCTAGGCTAAGCCTATTAAGCTGTGTAAAGTCATTCTCATCTTTTACAAGTAGAGGGAGTTTCTCAATGGAGTTCCCTATACTTTGGAAATCACAGGGCAGATAAAAAAATGATTATCCAGTCTTTTATTGATGCTGCATGTCACCACCTCCTGTAAGTTTTAACTGATGTTAACAGTTATAACAATGAGAATGCCAAAAGTCATTAATATGCAATTAACCTAATAATACATTAAAGGAAAAATGGATTAAGAATTCAATTGCTCAGAATATTGCATGGAATTCACTGAGCCCCTTTAGAGTTTATCTGGCTTAAGAACAGCAAATGGCCAATTAGCTGAACCAAACACTGAAGGGAAAGGAGAAGATAAGGTGGGTTGCATTTGAGAAACTACGTGTACTTTTTGCTTGTAGCAATGATGAGCTGCTTGGCTGAAACAAAACCTTCTTTTTAACAATATTCTCTTGGTGATGCCGGATAGTTGGAACCATAGACCACCACAATTTTCAAAGATAACTATAGACAACTCAAAGGTGAAAAATGCAATGGACTTTAAGTAGGTTGTAGTCTATTATCAGAGCTATTTTGCATTTACTAACTGGGTGAAAGACACTATGCAGTTAATAATTAAGGGAAAGGTTTGGTCAAGATGAATAACCCAGGATCTAGGGTACCTAGACAATTCCTTCAGATCCTCTATGGATGATTTGAGAGTACATGGACAAAAACTGTGGAAGATGAGAAGGCATTTAAGTTGTGATCTGCACCAGGTAGAGGGAGTGTCATTTGCTTCCATGCAATTTTCTGTGACTGTGACTCATTCCTAGGTTATCTTTTCTCTCCTCTGCCTCCTGCCTCCTGGCTTTAGTCCAGCAAAAAGTCTCAGGGAATCAAGACTCATCTTTCTTAACCTTTGCTACTTCTCATTTGAAACTACCTCCAATTAATCCTGTATACATCCTTTATTTATAATTGTGTGTATGCTATTTGCTCCCTTAGCTCTTTTAAGTCAGGGTTTTTTTTTTGTTTGTTTGTTTTGTTTTTTTAACTTTTCTTCCCCATTGTGCCAAACAATGGTGGCCACTCACTTCCTGGCATAAAAAAATTATCAAGGTTAAAAGCCAGTAGATCAAATTTCTGCTTATCGAATCCAATAATCATCACAATGCTCAGTTTGTGTTATTGTTCCTAGACTGGCATCTAAATTTTATTTATTGAATTTAACTCAGTAAAAGAATAAGTACTTGATATGTGCAAGCACAGTTCATTTACTTTGAAATGGCATGGTCCAAAATGGATAATTTTTCAAATTACTTCTTGTAGTCAGCATGGATTTAGTTAACTATTGATAATTTGTCATATAAAAAGCACAGAATATTGTGCTCATCATTCTTGTTTAAGTAAAAAACATTGCTATGTTGACCTTTATGGCCTCTTTATTTTGTACTTAGTTCTTTAGCGATATGCTGAGACTTAAAGCAGATTTAACCTATTATTTCTTAAAACTGCATCGCTCTGAGAAACTAATTTCTATTCATTTTTTAAATACAAAAACTATAATAGTTATGTATAAAACTCCTAAATTAGGTTGCTGATGCCAAAAAAATGTTAGAAACAACTGTAAATAAAGTTCTATTTTAAGTCAGATATTTCATAGTCAAATCATTCCTGGAATGTTTTCTTGAACTGAATATTAAACTACAACTCACATCTGCCAATTATTTAAAATAGCAATAAAAGCCTTTACCTTTCTTGTCTAGTTACAGAATTTATAGGCTTCTGAATAGTAGACTATTTTACTGTTTTTAATCTCAACTACTTAGCAGTCCTTAGCATAAAAAAAGTGTTTAGTGAATGTTTTATTCCTACAATAACATCTTCTTTCTTTTTAAAAAAAAAAATTGAGTCTGACAATTGAAATATAACAAAAAGCACTTAGCATAGTTGGAAAACTTTCCCATGAAATCTAAAACCATCAGCACACACAGTAAATGGGCTTCAACTTTTTCAGATGTAGTAAAGGAATTTGGGGGGAGGGGGAGAGAGAGAGAAGATGAGAAGAGAGAGACACATTCAGACTAGATCACTGCTGAAGTTCTTTTCACTGTTAAAATTCTGTGAATACTGGTGATATATGCCTCTCTCTTTATGGAGTAAAAGTTCATAAAAATATGCCTATATTGTGTCCAGACTTTTCAAATTAAAATTTCACAAAAAAATCTATTCCAGTTTTTAGAGAAGATTTATTTGGAGGGGGAAAAAAATTATATTATGCTACTAGATATAATAAAGGATTTTATGTTATGATGTTTATCTCACTCAAAATAAAATCTTTCTGAGGCTATTGGCTTTTTATTCCAATATCCATTGACAAATTTAATCCTGTAAAAACATTAAGCTCAACTGCCTTTGTTTTTTGAAGGTCAGAATTGGTTTAATAAACTTATTTTCCCTTTTTCCTAAAAGTAGTCATGCTACTTAAGTTCTGTGTGCAGAAACCAATGAAATTTTGCATTTCCACAGAAGTGCTATAATTTCATGGCAAAACTAGAAAACAATTTTTGTATAAAACAAAAAAATTGAATTTAATGATTTTTTCTAAGAAAAAAAAATGTCCATGAAATAGATTATAATAATTTAGGAAGCAAAAAAAAAAAAAAAAATCAGCTCTTCATATAAACTTTAATAATGTAAAACAATGAAAAAGTGCTTTAGATTAAGCACCAAAATCCAATTTCTTGGATAGCTAATTAAAAAAAAAAAAAAAAAAAAAAAAAAACCACACGAGAAATCTTGACTTATTTGAAAAGTTAAATAGAATTTGCTATGTGGTTGGTATAAAGAGATCACGTATTTACTGAGATACTAAGATGTGAACTAACTCAAGGAGGACTCATGAATTAAGTCACTCCTAAAATGATTATGGAAGAAATAAATCATGTAATTAATAGTCTGCATATACACATACCAATTCTTGAAGCTCTCTTTAAAAAGTGGGAACAAAAAAGAAAAGACCTACATGGTCTCAAAAGGTTATGTTCCTTCTTTTATTTGTCAAATAAAAGGCATTACATTTAAAATATAAAAAATGTACCTGAAAAATGTTCCTAGTACAGACTAAAAATCATGGTATAATATTTAACAAGCCTAATTGACAAACTAAACATGGGGCATTCCAACTTATATCCCCTTGTAAGAAGTTCTGACTTCAAGTTTAAAAAAAAAAATACAGATTTTTTTTTTTGTTAAGAAATCACACATTCTCAGTAACTCAGTTTTGTTGGACCCCAAAGTACAATTTTTGTAATAAATAAATATTGGGTTGTATCTATATCTTAGGATTATTTAAGATAGAAAAATAATCCTAGTAATAGTACAGGAAAGGCCATTAAGCATAAAATTGTTAAGATAGTGGCAAAGGACACAAAAACACTTCAAAATTGGCATTCGTTCCCCACTCCCATTAAAGTGCTAAAATTGAATTTAATTAATAGCTGTAGGGCATTTTGATTCATTTGTTCCTTAAATTTTTGATGTTATAATCACAAGACAGCTGGAAAAAAATATGTGCTTTAAGGCAATAACCAAAATGCAGAAAAAGAGAAAGATTATTATTCATAAACTACTGGACACATTATAATAATTAAAGGAATGAATGCTCCCATTTATAAAATCCTCTCTCCCTCCCACTCCCTTCTTGCTCTGGCTACCACAGTAAATAAATCACTATTACCAGCCAAAGAACTACATTAAATCATTCATATTAAGATGGTATGTCTGATTTGGCAAATCATTTTGTTCACTAGAGTCTAATTAATGTTATTGAAAATGGACCAATTGAGATATGTATTATTTAACTTTGTTCCTATCCATTTTGCCACGTTACTTTTCAGCAAGAAAAACCAGCAACGTAGAACTCATTTCCTTTTTAGGCATAAGGCTACAACTTGCCATTTCAAATGGATGGAATTTAAATAGTATATAGTACATGTTTTTAAACTGGAATCTGAGGATTTGTGTGCAATATAAGCTGGCTAAACCTCAAATTCACAATGCCCTTTATATTTAACATAAACTGGCAGATCCTAATCTCGCAAGATGTGTAATGGTAATCAAAACAAAGCATCTTTAATATAGTGGTTAATATTTTCCACTATTTAAAAACTGGGATTTTTAGGATAAACTTAAGATAGATGAGACTGATAATTACCTAGAAGCAGCAATTCATTTAACTATTTCTTAATACAAAACTTTCTATTGATCTACCAAGATGAACTTCCATGGTAGCCAGTAGTGTCTTTTTACACTCAGAAAGTTTAACATTTTAAAATTGGAAGGAGCTAAATGTGATCTTTGAGGTAAGCCACTTTGTGGTAGGCAACTAACTACAAGGATGGAAATCATTGCAGGAATGATTGACTAACGTCACACCAACACATTTTAACTAAGACTTGAATGGACCTAGGAGTGTGGAGGAGATTGTGTCTATGGATTGTGATAATCCCAAGAGATTAAGAAACATGAAAAGTTTTGCAAGGTAAAAGTAATCAATTATTTCTAGTCTGTGTTTTGCTACAAACCTCTCCCATTTTCAAAATAAAACAAATTTACATGGGGAAACAAACTAATAATGCCCATTCTCCCATTCCTTTATACTGTACTTAAATTACACAAATAGAAATGTTATGCTTATTAATAGTTTAATGTATGAAGGAAACATCCAGATTTCTGAATATGAAGGTACATATCTCACATTAATTTAAGTCTACATAAAGTAGAGCCTCTATACTGACATATTGAAATTTACTTTCTGCTTAGCCATTTCTGTTATGTAAACAATTGTACATTTATTTGCCATTCTAAAACTTCAGGATCAAGTTTACATAATTTTGCTAAATTTCCGTGTTTGCTCAGAAGCAGTTTACAGTACTATAACCAACCAGCCAAAGAACAGCTTCAACAGAAAGTTATGTCCTGGGACAGGGCAGGGACAGGACTGGGGTGAAGGGAGAAAAGGAAAGAAAAAAAGTAAAGAAAGAATGCTAACTAAGGTGAAATGTAGGGTGGTAGAGAATGGGCGGTCACAAATGTTCACAGAAAAAAGGTCAGTTAGTAAGATCTTCTGCAAAAAGCCTACACACTTCAGTCAAGCACATCAGTAGAATGATTTGGGAACATAAAAATTATTTCGGCCACTTGTGATTTCCTCTGAATGAAAAGGAATCTGCAGGCTAACAAGTTGATCCCAATCAGCCAAGCTGGTTCATATGTACGCTGTTCAGATGAGGTGCCCAAGTTCCAGTCCACACCTGAGGAATTAAAGTATGTAATACTCAATTAAATATTTGTCAAACATTTTGAGAAAATGCTAAGCATTAAAATAGCATTTTATCTTTAGGAAACAACAAAGCAACCTGGTTCCAATCCCCCCGATTCACCACTCATTACTTTGGGAACAAATGGGTAAATCTGACAAATTCACCTCCCAAATCACTGTCGCTTTAAAATACCCTTATTTCTGACAAAGGCATCACAATCTTGCTACATGGATTCATAATCTGGCATTCTCCTAGACTCTTCATCCTCCTTCCATGCAAGTTCGGGACCTCTTCAAATAGACTAAGTGATGTCCTGCCTTACAACTCCCCTGCAAACCATTTCCTTAAGTGCAGATTCAACTTTGTCCTTTCTCTACTCAATAACCTCCAGGGGTTCCCATTACCTTATAAGAAAACAAATTCAGGAGCAGCTACATGGTGCAGTGCATAGAGGCACCAGCCCTGAAGTCAGGAGGACCTCAGACACTTAACATTTCCTAACTGTGTGACTCTGGGCAAGTG
Source organism: Antechinus flavipes (assembly GCF_016432865.1). Classification (NCBI taxonomy): domain Eukaryota; kingdom Metazoa; phylum Chordata; class Mammalia; order Dasyuromorphia; family Dasyuridae; genus Antechinus; species Antechinus flavipes. The sequence goes on along the minus strand of NC_067403.1, from coordinate 168,615,998 downwards.
ATTCCACAACTGCCTCAGCAAAAAAATAAAGAGAGAGAAAGAGAAACAAACCTATCGGTTTGGCCCTTTACAATCTGAAAATAACCTAACTTTCTTGGATTCCTTGGATTATTATTCCCACTATCTCATTTAGCAATCTTGCCAAAACAGCCTACACACCCTCCTTTCATCATCCATAACCCTCCAAGCTTCTAGCTTCATATCTTTGCACTGGCCTTTCATATCTAGAATATTCTTTCTCTTCATGAAGTCAGAAAATCCCTCTCTTGCTTCAAAATGCAGTTTGTGGACAACCATTTTCAAAAAATCTTTCTTGATCCTTTCCAAATGCCAAAAAAACCTCCCCATCTACTTTATAACACTTTATAATGATGGCAAGAGAATGGTAAAGGAAAGAGCACACAATTTCTCTTATGGATATGGTGACCCAATATATTTATTTTTATTCAATGGGGGTGGATTATAATGCTTTTAATCTATTAGCAATCTCCTCCTTTCCTATCTTCCTGTCAAATACTTGAATAAGTGAAAAAGTAGTCAATGATATTCATATGGGTAGGTAATTTTGTTTCATATTTTATCTGACCAATCTTACCGTTTGAGGGCCATTATTTTCTGTAGAGTTTGAAACCATTTTTATCAGTGAGTTCCAAGAGGGATCAGCAGCATGAGGACCATTAAATATGGGCCCTCCAGCACTTTCTGGGATAGGTGCTACTGGAGGGATCATTGCATTCCCATAGACAGAAAAGGGCATACCCTTGAGGGGGAAAGAAAAAAAAAAGCACATTTTGACAAACGTTCAGCCCATAAACCAACACTCAATTTGTTCTTTTTCTATTTCATAAGTAAATTGGATAATGTGAATTTCAGTCAACATAGTATACCCTCAGCACTAGATGTGACAGTATGTGGCTATCACAAACTGTCCCAATAAATTCCAAACTTATATACTGCTTCATAATATGATAGCATATTGCTCAAAATTGTAATGACTGCGTATTTAAAATCAGCTGGAGTCAGGAACTCAGGTTAAGGGAAAAATCTTCAGTCTTTATTCAAGTGAAGAGGTGAATAAAGATTGCGATAGCAAATATAGGCAAGAAAGATTGCGATAGCAATATGGGCAGCTGTGACAGGAAATCAGCTAACAGAGCTGAGCCAACTGTGGCAATGGCAATCCCAAAAGTCTCTCCCTCCTTCCCCTTCCTTTTCCACTCCCCTGCCTCCACCCACCAAAATCATCATTTCCTATACAACACTTCAGGACTTGCACAAAGAGTGGGCAGGGGCCATTCTTTCTCCAAGATTATGTATTAATAGAGTATGGTCCAATTACTATTTAGCCTCATGTGCTTGGAACCTCAGTGCATCAACTCAAGCCTCAGCCTGTTACACAAAATAATAAAAATTTTTACAAAATTGATATAAAAATAAACTGGCCAATATACATCACAAAGGATCGTTGTTGGAAGTATTAAAAGGTTAAATTTAATATTTCAAAATTAAGTGATTATTCCTTTTTAAATGAAAATTACCCCAACTTTAGGAAAGTCCATGTATCCTGCAGGAACATGCTGATGGAATGTACCAGAAGGAGTTACAATTCCTGTACTATCTCGCTCCATTGCTTGATGTTGTGAAAACACTCCTGGATCAGACATTGGCCTATGAATCATATGGTTTCCCATTCCACTATGACACCAGTCTACTTTATCTAAGAGAAAAAAAAAAAAAAACAGATCCAAAATATAAATACACTTAAAATGGTATAAAAAGAAATCTATGAAAAGTTCAACAATCTTTTAAAAAAACAAAATTGTCTTAATACATTTTGATTCATAGTTTATCATAGACCAAGAAGTCCATAACTTCCTTCTGGTGATGAACACTCGAACTCATAAATGGAGAAGCTGCAGGGGAGACTCAGTCCACAACTGAGACAATAGCCAATAACTTTCCAGTTTTATAAAATATTCTAGAAATGAAAACCTAGCAGCATAGCCTTGGAAGCCCCATGTTATGTTATCTTTTTGCCATCATGGGAAGGTGAGACTTAACAAAATAATGAAAAATTTCTATGCAGTCCTTTCTCTTTATTAAGTTTTTACTTATTGAGAAAGACTCATGTTTTAATATGTGTGCATGTTCTGATTAAAACAAAATTAAGAGGCCTCAAAATATTTGGGGCAGCCCTTTTTTGTAGTGGCTAGAAACTGGAAATTGAATGGATGTCCATCAATTGGAGAATGGTTGAGTAAACTGTGGTATATGAATGTTATGGAATATTACTATTCTGTAAGAAATGACCAACAAGATGAATACAGAGAGTCTTGGAGAGACTTACATGAACTGATGCTAAGTGAATTGAGCAGAACCAGGAGATCATTATACACTTCAACAATACTACTGTATTCTGATGGAAGTGGATCTCTTCAACAAAGAGAAGATCCAATTCAGTTTCAATTGATCAATGATGGACAGAATCAGCTACACCCAGAGAAGGAACATTGGGAAATGAATGTGGACTATTTGCATTTTTGTTTTTCTTCCCAGGTTATTTTTACCTTCTGAATCCAATTTTTCTTGTGCAACAAGAGAACTATATGGATCTGCACATTTATATTGTATCTAAGACATACTTTAGTATGTTTAACATGTATGAGACTGCTTGCCATTTAGGAGAGGAAGGGAATAGTTGGAACAGAAGTAAGTACAAGGAACAATGTTGCAAAAATTACTCATGCATATATTATGTCAATAAAAAGCTATAATAAAAAAAATTAAAAGGCCTCTTAGATTAGTTAACATTATAAAAACCTATTCATAAGCCTTTAGGATCTGATAAAATGAACATGTGGAATTTATCAGGCCCAATTATTGACAATGCCATGAAAATCACAAAATACTTAAAACAATTCTTCAAGTAGTGTCAAATAAATAAAGAGAAGAATAGGATTTTTTAAAAATAGACTCTGTAAAAGGTAAAATATTATATAATTATTATCACATAGGAAATGCTATTTCACAAAAGTAGGACAGACAAAACTTCATACCTTGATTTCCACCTATCCCTTCAAAGGACCAGATGCCACTATGGCCTACTGGTGTGGCCAAGTTACTCCCAATTACAGATGGAGTGGAAGTTCCAGTTTGTCTAATACGGGCAGATCGTTCTGTCCCAATAGGAACAGGAACTTTTCTGTCCTGACAGACATTGCTGGCTTTCTCTGCCCCCAAAGATACTGCTGATGGGGCAGGAGATGGTGCTCTTACTCCCGAAGACACAGACTGAGCAGGTGAATCTGCATTGAAAAATTACTGAGACTCAGAGAAGTAAGGTGAGACAACACAGTAAATAGCAAGGACAAGGCAAGCTCAAGTCTTTATTTTGACTATGAAGTACCCTTTTCCCTTGTGCAATTTATTGTTATATATTATAATGTGTGTGTGTGTGTGTGTGTATATATATATATATATATAATATATACAATTAAATATGTGAAATTTTTACATCTCAATGTCTCTATCTAAAAAACATCTCCATGTCATTCTAAATGTTTATGAATTAAAAGAGAACATGATCAAATAGCACAGAAACTCATAATAAAAAGAAATTAAACTTCAGCAACCTAGGATTAAACTCACTGACAGAAGTCTGGTCTGCCTATGATTTCACTAATACATGGAAGGCAAGGCTTCCTTCACCTTCACCGAGAGGAGAGGGAAGTGAACCTTCAAAGAGTCATATAGTCAACAATGTATGGCAGAGGTGTGATACCCTGAGCCCAAGACTTTAAAGTTCTAAGATTGGCTCTTACACTTCACACTGCCGATTTTCTTATTGCATAGAAATCTAACAAGTTCAATTTCTGGCATAGTTAATTTCTGTATTATAAAATGACTAACTATATTATACACCAGAAGCATACTAGATTAGATAGTCTATAAGCAGTTTAATTTTTTTTTAAATGAACTAAAATTACAAAAGTAATCCTGCTCTTAAATATGAAAAATTACAATTGGCTAACTATAAGCCCAAATGATCATTCTTGGTAATACATAGCAAATTGCAGCTGTAAATAAAATCAATTATAAAAGTAAAACGCCTACATTAAAAAAAAAAAAAAATCAGCAGAAATTTCCAGTGAAACATGCCACAGTAGTATTCTGGGCCAAAAAAAAAAAATAAAAATAAAAAAAAACCCTCAGTTGTTTTCAATATTTTAGCAAGTAGGGAACATTTGAGGAATTTCTCCTAATTTCATAGAATTTCAATAAAATACACACACACACACACACACACACACACACACCCCACACAACACATAAAAATACTGTTGGCATTATAGGGCTTTAGAAATAATATTTTAAAATCTAGATAAAACTAATATTTGATGAAATCATGGCACCATTATAATAAACATATAGTTAGACTTAAGAGATAGCCAAAGAAAATATATCCACAATTTACTTTGTTATGTAATCCTACTGTTTTCAACTTTCTTATCTATCTTTGAGACTGTATAACTCACCATTTGATGCTGATGAACATGGAGTCAACAAACTAAGTGGGGAAAAATGTTGTCTGTTAAAATTAGCAGCTGTAGGTGGTCCTCCAAGGGGTGTCCCAGGTGCATACATTTGCCCTCCAGAAAGATTTGAGGCAAAGTTACTCAAATGTGTAGATGAAGGTGTTACAGAAGCATAAGGGGAGTCTATATTGACAATACCTAAAGAAGATAATATAAAATACCAGATCATTCTTGGATAAGATATGCAAATATGATTAAATAATCCTAAAGCTGTAAAGATTGCAAAACAAATTGAGGTGATGACTGCAGATCATTTACCAATTCTTTATTGTCTTTAACATGTCTTTGTCCTTTTCTTTTTATAGAGAAAAGGAAAGTTATTTTTTTCCAAGAAAAAAGAAATTTACATTTTATTTCAGTTATATTGGATATAAAACAAAATACCAGTATTCTAAAATATTTTTTAAGGTTGAATTCTCCCAAATATCTCCCCTAAACTTCCCCCCTCCACACACGCAAAAAAGAAGAATAAGAATTAACATTCGTTTTCTAAAAATAAAAGGCCAGATTATTTATACAGGCAACATATAAACAACACAAAGCAAAAGTTAAGACACTTGGATAAAATTAAACAAAGATTTCAGGGAAGCAAAACTGAATTGGAAAAATCAGACAGAAAAACTGATTATTTTGAAGGTGAAATCATTAAAGATGCTTTCAAAATACAAAAATTAAAATATGGAATTTATAGCTACCTTGAGTCTTATTTAATTTTCCCTTAATCCTTTCCTCATTGTTTTGGCTTGTTTTTACAATAGAAATGTAATCTCTACTATAGCTGATCCTTTAAGTGCAATTGTGTGAAAACACTTTCCTACTAAAACTGTTATTTCTTCCCAAACATCCCTTCGCAATATATATGAACAACCTCAATTCTTGTTCAAAACCTGCTCCATCCCTCCAAATTGCAATCTTCTATTACTTTACAATAAAAATTCTATTATATGGGCAAAAGATGATTAAAAAAACCTACCATATATCTCACAATTAGTGGCAAAAGACTGAAAGTAAAGATTTACATTCTATATTATTTCCTATGTTTTAAAAATATTTTAATTTACTTTCTCAGCAAAAATGAATGACCTTACTCAATTGCATTTTGCTCAACTTTTGAAGAGTATTGTCCCTCCCTTTCCAAAGTCCTGTTGCTGTGCTGTGCTAAGGTGTGGAAAGCAAAGAAAATTTTAATTCAAAAGGCATGCATGAATTGGTGCTGAATGTTATCTATATAACAGATATATTACTTCAAACACTAATTTCTGAGAAGTGGATTTTAAGACAAAAATCTATCAATCAAAAATAAATTAATTTTTGATAAGAGCAAATTATAATGGAAAAGTCTTTGTTCTTTTGAATAAAAATTAAGGCAGAATTTGGGGGATTATTTGATTAAACACCACTAACAATATTCTTTTTTGTTTCACAAAGCCTGGCAAAGAAAATTAGTTTACACAGATATTAGGATACTCACAAGAACATTCTGAAATACAGAAGGGCTTTAAACAATAACCAAAAAACAACTCCTGCAAAAGAAACATAAAATGCCATAGCAACAAACATCACACACATATACCACGTGCGCGTGCACACGTACACACACACACACACGCTGACTTGAATACAAAACTACAAATCAAAAACTTGTAAACAATTGTTTCCCAAAAGATAAAGAACATTACCTGACATAAGGCAATAGGAGCTGCTACATCATGGAAATGTTACGACAAACTCACCTGAGGGACTTGGAGCAGGCCTTTGCAATGGTGGTCGGAAGCCTGGTGCTTTGGAAGTGTCAGACTGGTGTAAGGGATCTGAATTTGGCAAATAGGAAGATTTTCCTGATAGCATGGATTCCGGTGTTGACTGAGATGAAACCACAGAGCCTCCCCAGAAGGCATGGGCAGAAGTGGGACTGTTTTCAAATAATGTGCTAAAGGGCCCAAACGGTAAGGGTGCACTAAAATTGGGGGCCATGGATTTATTTGCTGGATGTGCTGAATTCTGAGAAGCACTTTGTGTACTTAAGGTCGAAGGTAGCTGGACAGAAGAGGGGACACTGTGGGGTCTCTTAATATGATTGACACTGAGGACTGCAACAGATGAATTCTGCAATGGTACTGCATTTTTGTGAGTTGGAGCTGTGGCATGAGGTGGAGGCCTGATCGCAGGCAGTTCCATCTTGGGAGCAGGCTGTGAGGACCCCATCTGTGCCTGAGGAATGGGGTAAGTGCCTGGGGCAGTAGGTGGCAGTACCACTGGGGCAGAACTGGTCGTTACTAATGGGGGTGCAGTCATTCTCACTTCGGGTGGAGGAACCTGAGATGGCGGTGGTGGTGGCGGCAGAGGTGGTCGTGGTTCTGGAGCGGCAGCCCCAGGAGGTGGCTGTGGAGCAGAATGCCCCGCAGAACTTCCCACAGAACTGGTGCCATTTGGTTGTCGACTGCTTGTCGCTTCTACTACTGGTGGACTGCCGGCTTCCTGGTCAGAGGAAGGTATCCCTTTGTTGGGAGAGGATGCTACACACTCAGAAGGGCTACTTCTGGAAACGCCTCCTGGCTGAGCTGGAGGTGATGGGGAGGAAGGGGATGACAGTGGGTAGTGTTCTTTGGCAGTAGGTAGAGGGTAGGTGGCATTGGTGGGGGCGGTGCCGCTGTGGCTGGCTGTGGTTGTGACTGTGGTTGTGGTGGCATTGGAGGTCTTCACCACGGTGACAAAGAGCTGCCGTCTGACTGAAGGCGAGCTCGGGCTGCCGCCCGCGGGTGTGCCCGGCCCCGTCACTGTGGACGAACTGGTGGTTGCGGCGGTAGCCGATGTGAAAGAACCCGCGGGGTTCACCTGAGAACCGCTGCTGTGTTGCTGACTGCTGTGGCGAGGCACCGCGTGAGGCTTGGGCGAATTGGGAGCTCGGGCCGGGCTCAGAGGCCTGACAGGGAAAGGGCCCCAGGTGGACTGCGCCGGTGGGAAAGTTCCTCCAAAATGGGTCATGGGCAGCCTGGGTGGGCGGATTTGCTGGAAAGTCTGAGCTGCAAGCAGGGCATGTGCAAACTGGGGCGGGGGGTAGGCGATGGGCAACGAGACGGGGAAGCCTGGTCGCACGTTGCTGACGGGGTTCTTAATGGTTTTGTGAGCGGAGGCAGAGGAGAGCGCGGGCACAGCCAGGGCAGGTGCAGTCTGCGAAGTGGAGGACAGGGCCACTGTGGTCATTTTAATCCCCATCAGGGAGCTGTTAGCAGCAGTCGTGGCGGGGGCAGAAGACCCAGTTTTGGAATTCACAGAGGAGCTTTTCAAACGATTCTTTGGAATAAGCTCATCAATTTCTTTGTCTGGATCCTTGATCAGAGCATTGATCAACTGTGTTGCTTGTCTTGTTGATTCTGTGCCACCCCTATTATAAGGAATTTAATAGACAAAATTAGGTCCCATGTTTTGAATTAACTTCATCTCTATAGATCGTGGTCTAACTCTGTTCTATCGCTCTATGAAAAAGTCATCAGATAGGGCACCTACAAGTCACAGTGAATAGAACACCAACCTTGATTCAGGAGGACCCGACACTTAACACTTCCTAGCTGTGTGACCCTCGCCCCAATTGACTCGGAAAGCAAACTTTAGCTAGACCAAAAAGATAATTCCACCACTGAAATGTTCTACAAATAAAGAAATGAAGTTGTATTGCTGTGGTATGCAGAATTATCAAGATAGTATTCTGCAAAGGTGATTTTTAAGTGGGACTAGTCTTGGAAGACATTTTCCCACAGAAATAATTTTTATAAACACTGCATAGGTTCACAATAAGGGCTACAAAACTTATTAAAGGTTGCTGTAATACGAATAAAGTTAAAAAACAAAAAATTAAACCAGCACGTAAAAAGATGAATTAACAACAAAAATTAAAATGAAAGTGAATCCAATTGCTACTCCCTAATCCATACACTACTTTGCAGTATATTTCAAAACAAAAAACTTTAAACTAGACGAGTGTTTCTATAACTTGGGAAGTGACTGTGCTCAACCTGACTGCATAAGGATAATCATTTGCTTGAAAGAAAATTCTCAGATCAATTGTACCTGAATATTGGGTGATCATTTTCTGGGTTTCAAATCTGAAAGTTTTTATTTACTATATATCTGAAGCCTCTATAAGATAGCTAAGAAGAAATATTTCTCATTTTTAATTCTCATAAGTAAAGCATGGGAAGAGTGGCAAGGGGAATGATGGGAACATTTCTGAAAGTACCTAGCAAAAAGGAAGTTCTTATTTCATATTTCACTGGCATCTCCGAGGATTTTTGCCTTCCTACCTATTGCTCATTAAAAAAAAAAGTCACCTTTTACTGGACATAACCCTCTAACACGCACCTTGGGATTTCCACTCTTCCAATTTGGACCATTAGATTCACCCCAACTTTAATATTTAGCTTCTCTTCCCCTTCTGCCCAGGTCTCCCTAATCTTCATAAAATCCTCTGTGATGCTTATTATTATTGCTCAGTCCTATTTTTCCTCCCCAATCCTGGTCTGTTGAACTCAATGTGTTCTAAATATCATACTATCTAGCTGTTATCTTTAAACAGAAACTTCTTTCTCTAAAGTCTTCAATGATCTCTTATCGGACAAATCTAAAGGCTTTTTTCTCCCTCAATCCCAATTACTTTTGAACAATTTCCACCAAATTACAATGCTGAACTACTTCTCCATTTGGACACTGCCATCTGGGTTTTCATGACACTACACTCTTGGATCTCCTTTTAACTTTCTTCAGATCATTCTCATGCTTTTTTATTGGCACTTTTTTCATGTAAATAAATAATTGCAGGTGTTCTGTCCATCTTGTTCTCTTTTCTCTCAATAACTCATCTGATCTCATAGTTCTCATGGGTTCAATTAACTTTATATAGATGATCCCAGAATGTTTAGATGTATGCGTGTACATACCCACACATCCCCCTCCCTAGTTAGTCTATCTTAGCACCAACTGTCTCTTGGACATTTCCAAATGGATTTCCTGTGGGAATCTCAAATTTAACTGGCCAAAACAGATTGTATTCCCTTTCTCTCCAAACACACCTCTTCTGAAATTCCCTATGTATGGGATAAACTGAGTGAAGACTTTCCCGTAAGAATATGGTCTTAAACTAGGCCCAAATTGTGACTTAGAGACTTAAAATAATAATTTGAGCTATAACTAGAAAGCTGCAGGTGTTCGATTGTCTTAATGAACATTCCCCTTCTGTTCCCTCCAACTCTTATTTAGCATGTAAGTACTTCTTTTAAAGGCAATGACGGGTTTGGGAATTCAGGTAACAGAATAATTGCTTGCATAGCAGTTCTCTTAGGGAAATTTAAATTCTGGGATGGACTTTCATATTTTAAATGTTCAAGGTAATGGGAGCTTCTGGTCTACTTAATCTCGGGTTTTGCAGTTTGTGCTTTGCACTCCTTTACACATGACATTTTGTCTGTTAGGAATTGCCTTTTCTCATGAGATCACAATAAATTCCTTTTTTGCTTTTTCTTACCTCAAGAGTATCTGATTTGTGGTCACTACTGTCTCACACACCTATTAATACTAAAGATACTAAGTCTTTCCAGTTACCCACATTCTCAACCCCAGCATTATCCTCGATATTCTCAGTAACCCTAACAAATCCAATCAATTGCTAAGTTTTGTCCTTTCAACCTTCAAAGTATAACTGGTTGTGGCCCCTTCTGCTACAGTTCAAACTCTTAAAACTCTTCCCATTTCTTAGTTGGACAGCTGAAATAGCATTTTATTTCAACTATTTACCTCAAGTCTCTTGCTTTACTAAACCACCCTCTACAAAGCTTACAAAGTGATTTTCTGTCTTTTAGAAGCTTTTGGCAAAAATACCTTTTTTATGCAGGAATCCTTTCTCCCCAATTGCCCCAGAAGATATTTTTCCTGCAGTTATCTTTCAATTATTCTGCATGTAGCACATTATCTCTTCCTCCATAGGAATGTAAATTCCAAAAGGGCTGAGAGCAAGATTCTGCTTACTTTGCATTTTGAGCTCTTGAAAAGGAAAAGGTATCTAAACACTTAGTAAGGCGCTTAATTAAATACTTGCTGATCAATGGGTTGAATTTAAAAGTTTTGAGGTGTTATAATCAAAATTCTATCAATTGATAGGGTGTGATGTCAGAAGATTTAGAGAAATGGGAGCCAACTAAGGGGTTTATTCTAAATCAAATGATTTAGAGTGAATCTATAAAAAACTTAACATACCAATAAAAGCATGTAATACTAATGCAAGATCCTTGATGATTAAATTAACTGAAACCAAATGAAAGTATTCAGAACTGATAAGAATAAGAAAAATGCAAACTAAAACAGTTCTGAAACTGACCTAATACTTACCAAATTGGTAAAAATGGTAAAAAGATGTGCTTATATACTTTGACACAGCAATTCCACTACTAGGTTTATCCTAAACAGCTTATCAACAGGAAGAAGATTTATATGAAGATATTCAGAACAGCACTTTTTATAATGGTAAAAATCCATAAATAAACTAGATGCCTAATGGTTATGAGTAGCTTAAATTTTAGCATATGAGTATTACTGCTCCTTAAAGGAACAAAAAATATGAAAGATAAAACACAGAAAGATTTACATGAGGTAATGCAGAAAGAAAGCAGATCCAAAAAATATTCATACTGACTACAATTACTGAAAGTGAGTTAACATTAAATAATGACAAAATTAAGGCTAATTACAAAGAGTAACACTGGTAATACACCTTAAAACATGCCTTCCTTTTTCTTAAATGAAAATGTAGGGGGGAAAATGTACAGAAGCAACGTTTCTTTACATACTATGTCGAGAATTTGGTCTGGGGATGTTCATTTTTCTCCAAGTTTCATCAAAACAAACATCAAAAACGAAAAACTTAGAAAATCCTTGACATTTTATACATAGAGCACAATCATTATTTGTAATGCTAACACACCAATGATCAGTTTTACCAACACTGATTTTGATGTTTCCAGTGGATTGGCCTGGCTGCCAATACCTGAAAGTAGAAGTTTTAAACTTTGAATTGTTTTAGCATGGACCCTTATAGCAATGTACCCTTTTAGCAATATATTAAAGCTCTTTTTTCAAAATCACTTGAATTGAAGGAAATCCTGAATTAGAGGTTAGTGAAAATAAAGATGTAACCTTTTTCCCCATCCAATTTATGAACTTCATCAGTTCTTCAAAGGAAGAACTGAAAGAAATGGAGAAAGGTAATGCACAGTTGTTAAATGTAATGACCTGTGAGGCAAGTGGTCAAATTTATGTGTGTGTGTATGTACATGCACAAGCATAAGCATGCGCGCGCGCGCGCGCACACACACACACACACACACACACACACACACAATATTCAGGCAAACAGTGTTATAAAAAATTCATAAGAGATCACTGAGGACTTATAAATGCATAAAGTATAACCTGGAAAAAGTAATGGTTCCCTTTACATTTTCAAGGATGTATGAAAAAGGAGAAACAAAGCATTTCTGAAAGTACTGTTATTCTTTTCGGTTTTTAGGTAAATTTGTTGTTGTTTTTAAGGGTGTGGTAGCATAGACTAGTCAGTTTGAAACAAGTTTAACATCTTTAAAAGAGAATAGAATTAGTCAGCCAAAAGGAACCCTAACTTTACAGATGAGGAAGAGAAAAGGCTTCACATCTGCCTGTGACACGACTGATGTTATTTATACTCATGATCAGATGATTTCTTCACCAAATCATTTTGCCCTATTTGGCATTTAGTAGTGTTGGACAAGTCTCAGAGACCCTGATCCTCATTTGCAAAATTAACAGAAACTAACCCCTTCAATTTCATTATTCTATTTCAGAAACATTAAGGTTCTGGTCAAACCCCTCCTGAATATTTCATATTGTTCATCTGTTCCCACCTAGGCTGGTAAATTGCAGTTCCCCTTGAGCTGAAAGTCCCCAAGAAATATGAAACCTTATTCCTTTTCTGTCTGTCAAATCCTACCTTTTCTTAATCATTAACAACTTTATTAAACTCATGAATTAATAGCAGTCTCCTGTGAAAAGGATCTTTTTCCCCTATGTAACTCATTAAGTATTTCCCTATTACCTTATATATAATATCAGTTTTTCAAGTATACATGCCTTTTCCCCCTCATGAGAACTCTAAAGACATCTGTAATCCCACTATTACTTGAACACAATGCTATTCAAATGGCAATAAATGGTTAGTCCAATGAAACTGCAATGAATTTAAAACAAAATATTATTTTAGCAATTGTTTTCTTGCAAAAGGCTACATATGACTGTCAAAAGAAGGTGGAAGTGTCTAAGTTTCAAATGTTTCTTGGAATTCACTTGTTTCCTAGAATATGATTCCCACTTTCTAAAGGATAATAAGGCAGTTAAACATTTCTCATGTTGAAAGAACTACTGCATAAGTGTTCAAACCCCAAGAACAGAAAATCCTCAAAAGAATTTCAAATATTAATATCTGAAGAAGTATGTTTTACACTAAAATGCATTTGAAGTTCCATTAGAAATGCAAATAATCCTGACATTAAATTATCATACTACAAAAGGAGAAGGAAAAAAAGCACAAATTAAAGTCTATTTTGCCTTATTGTTATTATCCGGTCCCCTGTCTTGTCTTTCTGCTTATCGATATCTATATGTGCTCCAGTGAACTCCCGAATAGCGTTGATATTACAGCCACCCCTTCCAATCACTCTGGAAATGACTGTTGATGGAACAGAGACTTTCTTAGATCTGTTTTCAAAAACAAAACAAAACAACAACAAAAAAATTAGAGAGAGAAATTATTATGTTAATAATTGTTAATGAATAGTACAATATTGAGGATAAGGAAAATCACTAAATCTTTCTATGCTAAAAAGAAATTGTTAATTTCTATGCTAATTCTATGCTAAAAAGAATTGATTACTCCTTATATTAAAATTCTTATTTTCCAACACATTAATGGAGAAAAGAAAATCTTCAAATGGAGATGAGAGGAAAAATGAACATTTGTCCAGAATGCTTTTTTTAATTGTCACATTTCTTTCCCATTCCTCTGGCATTTGTAATGCATATACACAAACTTAATTATGAAGTCTAAAATTTTTATTTAATTAAATATGGTTACTGTAACTTTAATGAAACTATGAATTACTTGTAATCATTTCTGCATAAATACAGTCTGAATGATGTCAGTATTTAACTCTCAGAATATGTTTTCATTCTAATGTCATTCGCAGGCACAGCTCTTGTTTTGTATTTTTTCCTCCAGGAATTAGTCCTCAACACTAGTTACTAACTTATAATAAAAAGAGAGACATGTGATTTGGAAGATCCTTTGATATTCTATGTTAATGGCATTTTAAAAAAGTAAATTTTAAATTGCTACGACCCCGAATTATTATAAATTAATTGAAAAGAAAACCAAGGTTCAAAATCTTGAGCTTATTAAAAAATTACTTGGCATACAGATAAATGTAGTTTTCTGTTGTTTGGGGTTTTTGTGGGTTGTTCCAAATTCTTATAAAGATATTTTTTGGAAATGTGATGTAATCACAGACAGCTTAAAATTATATGGGGAGCAAAAACAATTGGGAATATAAAAGGATGTGTACTTATGAAATCAAATAGTTATACCAATCATTCCAACCTTTTTTGGATCACTGATGTTTTTTTCATTTGGGTTTTGGGTGAAAATGTTCTCCACTGTACTCTGGCATACACTTAATTTTGATTTAAAATTTGGAAAAAAATTTCTAAAAGTCCTTGAGAGAAAGAGCTATCATTTGGATATCACAAAACTTAAATACCAAGACAAAAATAAAACTGGTATATAAAGGAAGAACATTTTACCTGAGAAGATTAGATGAAAAGATGCTGAAGTGAGCAGAATTATGAGAACAACTTAAAAAAATAAAATAAAAATAGGGGCAGCTGGGTGGTGCAGTGGATAGAGCACCAGCCCCAAAGTCAAGATGACCTTAGTTCAAATGTAGGCTCATACTTAACACTTCCCTAGCTATGTGACCCAAGCCAAGTCACTTAACCCCAATTACCTCAGCCAAAAAAAAAAAAAGTAATAAAAAATATTGAAAAGACTAACACTTGGAAAAACTTCTGACCTCTGGTCAACACAACAAACTATAATTCCACAGGATTCATGATGAAGCATGCTATGCTGCCATCTATATAGAGATAAAGGACAGACTGAAGCATACTAAAGTTCTTAGGATATGGCCAACATGGGACCATATTCTTATTTTTTTTTCCCCAAAAAGGAGTAAAGCATTGTGAAAAGAGTGAAGGGAGAGAATTCAGAGCTGAAAATAAGAGAATTTTAGGGGAATTTTTTTTTTTTTTTTTTTTTTTTACTGACCTTCTTACAACTTCCTTCCAGCCATCTTCTCTCTTTTGCCCTCGTTTAGGACTAGCAACTGTCAACTTTCCATTTGGTGAAGAAAGTGGAGAGGGAGCAGATTTTGTGCAGGTGGACAATGAATTCCCAGATACCTCACTGATAGTTTCAGACAACCTTAAAGAAGAAAAAAATATCTCAAATCTATATAAATGATAAAAAAAAAAAAAAAAACTAAATAAAACAAAGTAAAAGTCTGGAGAAGTATTTTTATCTGTCATCCCACATGTTTTATCAATGAGATTAAATTTGGTGGAAAAGCACTAAGTATATAGCACTTTATACAAATAGAGGAGCTAATAAGCTATAATATTCATAAGTTAGTGTGCTATTTGAAAATATACCAGTTGATGACTGTGCTTTCCTGGGAAAGCAGTATTTCAGATTTATCTAAAATACTTGATTTATAGCACAGATGATTATACCTTAAAAAAAAAAAAAAAAAAGCCCATAATGACAAAATTAATATTTAACAAAAAATTCAAGTTTTCTAACTTCTTGATATTCTAATTTCAAAATAGGTCATAAATCACAAATCTAGGGCTAAAATTACAGATGAGTAGAATTGAGTTGTGGTTTAGGGCTTTTTTCCACTAGGATCAAAAGAAAATGGAAATTCCACAAAGCTTAAAATAAAGTGCAGGACAATGAAAAGAACACTAGATCAGTGTGAGAAAAACGGAATTCAAGTCTCTGTTCTTTCATTTAAAAGATCTGTGATCTCAAGAGATGAATCAAATAATGTAAACCTTAGTCTACAAAATGGTGATAATACTCATTATTCTATATACTAAGGCTGAATTTTTGTATATTATAAATTTATTTATAAATGCAAGTGACTATTATTTAATGACCCACCAATTCTACTAGAAAAAATGACATTTAGCAAGGGAGGGAAAAAAACCCACTCATACTTCACAAGTTCAGCATTATGTGGTAATTCAATCAGACTTACTAGCCCAGTCAAAACAGAAATTTAAATGGAACTGACTTGACAGAAGTCTTGGCAGAAACTGCTTTTCTCTCCTCCTTGGGAAAAGTAACAAGTACAGAAGGCTGCTTCTTGCTGCTCTGAGCAGGTGGCGGGGCAGTTGAGGACTGACTATCACTCTTCCGGCTGCTGTTGCTGTTGCTGCTTTCATCACTGCAGCTGGAAATCCTCATGTTGTCACTGTCACCACTTTCACTTGTACTACTACTTTTTGACTCTCCATTGACCTTTTCTGGTTGATTATATGAGATAGGCAGCTGGTCATCAAATATAATCTGAACATTTTCTGGAGTGATTTTATTTTTTCTGTTTTTCCTTTTTGAACTAGTTGTGGTCATGGTATTATTTCTTTTACCATGGGAACCTGCTAAAGTTGTCCAGGTTGCAGATATACCTATGGTAGTGGTAGTTGTGGCACTGGGAGGCTCCATTGGAACTTCAGGTTCATCTGATGGGACAGAAAGAGGACAGGAAATATCAAAATTAGAAGGGAAGTATTTCAAGAACAGATATATCACAAGATTTAAACAACCATGTGAAATTGTGAGCTACTGTTTCTACAAAAGATATTAAGAAACTTCAAACTTAAAAATAATCCTAACTATATAACAACATTATAACTTCTGCATTTATAGAGAAATAAAAGTTCCCCTATACACTGTTTTATACTTAATGTTTCTAGGATAAAAAAAGAAACAAGGGGCAGCTAGGTGGCACAGTGGATAGAGCACCAGTTCTGAAGTCATCAATAAAATAAATAATTTTTTTTAAAAAGTAATGTTCTAAATTTTCTAAATGTTTCTCATTTCAAAAGAGGCTATAAAATCATAAATTAAAAGCGGGAAAGGGTTTTATTTTAATGATTGAGGCCTTGAAAGCTGAAATGAATTTACTAAAATGACTCAAGTGTTAATGGGGAATGACTGGAGATTCCTATGACTGGGTTCAGTTGTATTTCCACTAGATTGCTCTGATAACCTTTCCTAACCTCTTCCCTAACAAATGGTAAACAGAGGTTAAGTGTAAAACAGCACTTGATACTAAGTTTTGGAATTGGGAAAGAAATAGTAATTCCACTTCTTCCTCCCAACTCCCTAAATGCCATTAACCGTAAGTCCCTATCACATAATTTCTCAGGGCAAACATAAATTCATACAAAGGGAAAGGGAAATGGGAAGGAAGAATGAGAGGGGAGAACTATTAGTGCCACGAAGAGACAGAAATAACTTCCTGATGCTCTTTCCTCGGGGATAATCAATTTCTAAATGTGAATGCTGCATCCAGAAAAAGAGAGAGAGAGAGAGAGAGAGAGAGAGAGAGAGAGAGAGAACGAGAACTATGGAGACTTTGCTTTCTCGTTTTTTTTCTCCTTCTGGTTTGATTTTTCTTGAACATGACAACTATACAAATATGTTTAAAAGGATTGTATGCATTTAACCTATATCAGATTTACATGCTGACTTGGGGAAAGGGAACGTAAAGGAGGAGAAAAATTTGTAAGAAAAACACATACAAAAATACATGTTGAAAATTATCTTTACATATAATTGGGAAAAAAAATACTGATTAAAAAAACAATAGAAGTGCGGCATTCTATTATATTAAAAGCATGCTTCTTTTCATTTGAAGGAAATAAAAAAATGTTATATAACTAAAATTACTGTTAACTTTGTCACAATTGTTTACTTAATTTTGAAGTTGCAAGTTAATAGTTTTAGAGGATACAGGTATTCATATTTTTGATAACCAATCAATAAATGCTTTATATGTGGATTTCAAGAATACCTTCAACTTTAAGCTTTTCTTTCTCTTGAGCAGCTTGTAGTTCAAAGTTTTCTTTATTTTTTGCTTCAATTTCTTCTAGTTTTCTTCTTTGTTCTTCTTTTTTCTTTCGTCTCTTTTCCTTTCTCTTTTCTCTTTTAGCAGCCAGAGCCAATCTCCTACTTTCCTCTCTTAGCTATTCAGAAAACATTAAAAACAGATTATAACACATAAATTTTAACCAAAAAAATTTTCTAAATTTCACACTAGAAATTATAACTTCTGACTCAAAGCTTAAAAGGTATGAAACAAATCAGAATCTTTTAAAAATTTGAAACATTTCTGGCTTCATGAGAATTTTATCAAGTTCAATTCACTATCTTTGGGTAAGCCCACACGACAAATCATCAAAAATTACAAGAGAATGCACCTAAAATTAAAAATACTCAAGAATCATTTAGTAAGTACTCAATATTTTAAAATTTCTTTATCTAAGCATCAGAAAAATCTAAATTATTTCAGAATGTTTTCCATAGCTAAGAAAACTTAGTAAGTAATTTTAGATAGTTTTCAATACTATAGTATATAATACTATATATAAAAATATAATCCATTCAGATTTTCCTGTTTTTCATTGAAGCCTTTAAAACCAACAGTGGAGTCATCTTACTCATTACTCTGTAATCATATTTTGTTATCACTAATTTAACAATTCTATATTCAAATCAGTAACTCTCTTTGAATCTGACTTTATCTTTAAGTTGAGGCGGGAACAGATGCCAACCTGAGATTCCTTAGCTAGTAAAATAATTCAATGGTTTTCTATTATTGTCATCTGTAAATGTCTTATTTCTTGAGCTATAATTTCCCATAAAATCTATAGCTTCAAATTTTCAAACATCAACAAGATATTTATACTTATGTATCAGAAAATCAAAATGGAAGGGACCCCAAAAGATATCCCAAATATTCAAAAGAAGTCCATTTATTGTTCAGTGGGGCCAAAATAAAAATTGTGATCTTTGCTACCCAGATGATATGATTATTCCATTCCTGCCAAATTTTAAAAGATATTATCATTCTCTAATTCAACTACAGTCAAAACCTTAAGAGTTCTCTCTGAAGTCTCTTTCCTATAAACTGAAATAATGTTGTTTCCTCTTTCACAATTTCAGACTGGGAATCCTCTATTTCAATAAGCTCTATTCCATTTTCTCTTCCAATCCATCTTGCATACTTCATCTTCATTTACTTTTCCAAAACATTGTATTCATCATGTCTACCTTGTTTTCAAGAGTTCACAAAACCTTTGTACTGCTTTTCCAAACAAATCCAAGTACTTGTCCTCAAATTTAAAACTTCCAAAATTGTATTCTGCTTTATCTACCACTGACTCACATAACTTAACTATATATATCCTGTCATCAATAACACAAATATTTATGAAATTTTTATTTTTACCAAAATACAAAACGTTCTGGAACAAAGGTTCAAATATTTAAGATCTACTGCTAACAATGGGAAAACTAGTCTTTCATACATGAAAAACACATATGATTATTGCTTGAAAACATCTGCCCTTCTTCAAGATGTTTCTGTGAAAGGTTAAGAAGTAAAAAAAAGAACATCATTTACAAAGTTGGATACATAGGACAACATCAAAACTAGAGGATGATGCAGTTTGTATATTCCCCACATGGTGAGAATATGCAGAAAAAGGGAGACAACTACCAAACTTTTAGAGCAATTAACAATACCAGAATCCCACAGCTCAAAAAATGTCTTTCCATGCATTCCATAAATTTAAGATGTAAAGAAGTTAACAAGTTCCTTCTTGAGGAAAAAAAATAGAAGGAGAAGCCCTTTCAACAATTTTTGATGTAAATTATTCTTAAACTAAACATCACAATTAGCTGGTATTCCCTTGTGAAAGAGAATTATAGTTTAGGAACAATAGGTCACGTTGTGGCTTTACCTAGGGAAGAGGAGGATCAAGAAGGTGACAGGAAATAACTGTGTTTAGGGTCTTTGTAATATCTGTGTGCCACTAAAAAAAATACTAGTGCTTCATAACAGCTGTATGTTACCAATTGCTATTGTCTAGAAAATTTGGGATCCCAGGGAATTTAGTCACTTTTAACCCTATTTTTTAGAAGAGCCACTGCAATTAAATTTGCCATTCCCCGACCTCCTAGCTTTCTCTAGATCCCACTCCCTAGGAAAGAGGGAGGAACTATGTAGCAGGTGTTTGTCCCAAGAGGGCAAACTTTTTCCTCCTGTAGCTCTCCAATCCTTTCCTGCCCAGCATTCCAAACCAATGTTTTAAGTACATTAAATTAATGTCTATGCAATTACTATCCAGTCACAGGGTGATGAAACAAAGACACTTTCCCAGATAAAATATAGCATAAAATAAGCCGCTATGCTGTAAAACAAGTTCAAAATTCAACTAGGTTCTCCTTACATATAAAATCATAATAGAGTGTTTATGCTAAGGATAAAAACCATACTTGCCCCTGGTACCAGTGGTGAATGAAATAACACTGTATTCAATAAAGAATAGCCCCTTAAATAATCAGACAAGAGTTGCAGAGGGAAACTTCATTAGTAAAAATAAATCACTTTATCTGGATTTTTAAATAGCATTTGGTACAATCCAGGACACTATTTAGAGGTCCATAATATTTTATGAGTTATCAAACAATGTTATAATAATTATATTAATAATAGACAAGAATCTACAAAAATACCTAATGAAAGTAGTCATTTAATTTAAAAGTACTATTGCTTGTATCACCCCTTCTAATATCTATGCTAATTATGTCTTGCCTTAAAACTTTTTTTTTTAATTCTTATGACATTTTTTATACCTATGTTTTGTATATGTATGGGCATTCATAGAGCACATATGTACATATATATATACAGACATGCATATATCTACATGACACCTCCCCTTACTAAAAGGTAAGTTCCTCAAGACAAAGGTATATTTACTGAATTTTTGTCTTTCTATCCACAGTGGTTGCTAAATAATGCTGGCTGAGTCACTGAGTATGTAAGGTACCCTTTGGTTTTCTATATAACTTAAGAAACTTAGTCAATGGTAATAAACAAAGTTGACTGCTGTTAAAGGAAATGATTACCTTTTCCAAGTCTAATTCCTCCAAAAGGATGCTTGCATTTTTGTTTGCTTCAGCAGCCTGTCTATCTTTGGCTTGTACAATTGACTCCATACACAAGTGGCACTTTTTCAGCATCTCCTGAAAAAAAAAAAAAAAGGAAATACATTTTCTATTTCAAAGAGGAATGTCATATGACATGAAAGTAATGGCATAAATTCCTAAGATTCTAAGCTGAAAAGAAAGTTGGTCTCAGAATCAGGAAGACATGAGTTACAGTCCCACCACAGCCGCTGGCCATACGACTCTTTAAGTACTGGAGATGTTACAAAGTAAAATAAATTACTTACAGCTTCAGTAATGATAGCAGATGAAATAGCCAAAGACTTTATTCAATTTAATATTTATTGAGAACTATGTAACAGGCACTGAGCTAAGCACTAAGCATATAAAGAAAAAGTAAAAGACAGTGGAGCTATTATACTAACATAGGAGACAGCATGCAAGCAACTACATACAAAAAGACATAGGAAGGATAAAGTTGGAGGTAATCTCAGCATGAAGTCAATAAGGCAAAAGACCTAGAAAAGGCAGAAGGTGATGCTTTTGTTAAGACTTAAGGAAGCCAGAAGGCAGGTATGAAGAAGATGAGAATTCAAAGCATGGGGGAGAACCGGTGAAATTCCAGAATTAGGATATGAAATGTTTTAAGGAAATAACAATTAGGAAGCCCATCTCACAGGACCAGAAAATACATAAACATATAAGAGATAACTGTAAAGGTAGGAACTCTGAAAGCTAGATGATTTTATATTTGATCCTAGAGGTAACAGGGAGCCATTGCAAAGGAGTGAGCAGAGGAATGCTATGATCAGACCTATGCTTTACAAAGACTGTGACAATGAAGGAAGGACAGATTAGAGTGGGGCCTAACTTGAGACTGGGAAGAGGCTCTTGTACTTGTAGAGGCATGATGGTCTTTATTATCATGCTGTTTGCAATATTAGAGACATACTACTACTAAGGTAAAAAAAATCACAGAACTTGACTAGTGACTACACATGCAGGCTGAGAGTGATTTCAGTTAACAGATAAAGGAAAAAACCTGCATAAAACACTTGTATTCAGGGTTAATATAATGAAATGTACCTCTCAAAAGTCAAAAGCTACCACTGTTTCAAATGGAAAAATAGAAACTTTCCCAATAAATGAGAGCCAAGTAAACATGGTCTCTTTTCTCACTATTATTTGACTACAAGTCTGGATATGCCAACAAAATACAGAAGAAAATGATAGAAAACCAAGTTCTTATATATACTTCCAAGAAGTCACTGATAATTAGAAAGTCTTCATGATAAAATGACACATGCAATGAATAGAGAAAAGTCTGGCAAGATCTAGATGAAAGGGAATTCTATTCCATATTGTTTCAGGGGACAAGTTTACATCATTTAAAAAATGTAACATTTACCAAACATATTCTCTGCTTCCAATCAGATTTTAAGCCCAGTTTACTGTGTGCTCAAAATATATCTAGTTATATGAAAGTCTAAGACTCACATGACTGCAAATTGAAAAATAGCTGTTCTCTAGCTACTTGTTTCTGTCCTATACAGTTAACAAGGATTAGCTCTTTTCGAGCAAGTATGGATTTCATTAAGACATTTTATGTCATACTGAAGTATAATTTAATTAACCCAGGCCTATCCCAGGACTATCTACAAATAGGAGCCAAATTATACCCTTTCACTACCTTAACCCCAATCAATATGAAATTTCCATAAGTCATCCTCAAGAAAAGAAGTTGAACAGCTCACACCAGGTCTGGTTTAGCTTGATGTAAATGACTAGACGTTGATTTTTATTATTGTATCTATATGATCATAACATATTAGAACTCAAGGAGACTCAAGTCTGAATCTTACCTGAAATGTATATGAACTATACAACCTGGGACAAATCACTTTAGTCTTTCCACTTACCTTACGTGATTCTCTATGGTGGTGATGAAATGAGTTAACACATCTAACTCTGAAAATCTTAAATCCCTATGTAAATGCTAGCTGCTATTCAGTAAAATGCATGAGAAAAAATTTGTAGTAGACCTTTTAAGGCTAAAAGATAAAACCATTTTTATAACTAGAATCAAGATGTATTCAGTAGGATCCTATTCATACACTCAGCCACAAACCTTTATCATCTTAATAGCGGCAAAGATTTCATCTATTAGAAAATACATTTTGTGGAGGCCTATGTTGCTTCCTTTTCATATTTTCAGCAAGTATAAATATTATTTGTGTAAGTTATTCTCAAAAATTTTGTAAAGATGAGATAGTATTTTTTTTGTTTTAAGCATAACTTTTTATTTCCATTAGTCAATTTTTAATCATAACCATGACAATTAACACCATATGCAAACATTTGCATGTACAAAAAAGAGAGAATTGCATATGAAGTACTGAATCTCCCATATGCAACTTTAAAAAAATTGTTTTGTACCAAGATATATTACTAATATTTATTTATTTTTTGTTATAGCTTTTTATTGACAGAACATATGCATGGGTGGTTTTTCAACATTGACCCCTACAAACACTTCTGTTCCAACATTTCCCTTCCCTTCCTTTCTTCCATCCTCTCCCCTAGATAGCAAGCAGTCTCATACATGTTAAACATGTATTAGTATACCTTAAAAATACAATATGTGTATATATATTTATACAGTTCTCTTGTTGAACAAGAAAAATCGGATTTAGAAAGGTAAAAATAACCTGGGAAGAAAAAAAAAATGCAAGCAGTCCAAACTCGTTTCCCAGTGTTCTTTTGCTGGGTGTAGCTGATTCAGTTCATCACTGAGCAATTGGAACTGAACTGGATCCTCTCATTGCCGAAGACAGCTACTTCCATCAGAATTGATCGACATGTAGTATTGCTGCTGAAGTGTATAATGATTTCCTGGTTCTGTTCATTTCACTTAGCAGAGATGAGATAGTATGTTAATCAGGATATCTATGATTTTCTACCAACATTTAGGCCAGAAATTTCCCATACTCATGGATTATGAAAACAATATCCTCATCTCTTAAAATTAGGTTGCTTCTATTTCAAGCTTGTTCTTCATATATCTCTTCTCATCTTTTTTTTATTCATACACTAGAGACTGTGATGTTAGAATCCAATGTGTTAACTCCACTGACATTGAGAAAGAGTCTAATGCTGAATACTGAACCTTTTTTTCTTTTATAATCAAGTTATTTATAATGATTAAGATTTTTTTTGTGAGAGAATTATGCTTAAAAGAATAAGCTTCATGGAAAGCTGGGAAACAATTTTTGTAACCAGTGTTTCTGATAAAGATCTCATTTCTAAAATACATAGACAACTGACTCAAATTTTCAAGAATGCAAGTAATTAATTCCCCAACTGATAAATGGTCTAAGAATTTGAGGAGTCAGTTTCCAAACGAAGAAATTAAAGCCATTTAAAACCATAAAAAATAAGTTCTAAATCACTATTGATTAGAGAAATGAAAATTTAAAACACCTTTTAGGTACCACCTCACACTTCTAAGACAGACTAATATGATAAGATAAATGCTGGAAGGAATATGAGAAAAGTAGAACACTAAAACACTGTTTGCAAAATTATGAACTGAACCAGTCAGGTATTCCATTCTAGAAAGAAATTTGGAACTATGCCCAAAGAGCTATACAACTGCATGCCCTTTGGACCAGCAATGTCACTATTTGGATCTGTATGCCAAAGAGATCATAAAAGAGAGAAAAGGAGCCAAAAATGCAAAAATGTTTATAGTTGGCATTTTTGTTGCAACAAGGTGGTGGAAATTGAGGGATACCTATCAACTGGGCAATGACTGAACAAGGTATGGTATGTAAATATAAGGGAATACATTATTGTTCTATTAGAAATAACGAAAAACCTGGAAAGACTTGCATGAGTTGATGCTGAGTAAAGTTAACAGAACCAAGAGAAAATTGTACACAGGAACAACAAGATTATGTGATGATCAACAATGATAAACTTATTTCTTCTCAACAATACTGTGATTCAAGACACTTCTAATAGATTTAGAATAAAAAATGCCAACAGCATCCAGAGAGAACTTTGATGAATACAGATCAGAGCATACTTTTTACCTTTTTTTCTTCCTCATGATTTTTCCCTTGTTTCAATTTTTCTTTCACAACATGACTAATATGGAAATATTTAAAATGATAATACAAGAATAACCCTGACTCTATCAGGTTGCTTGCTGTCCTGGGGAGGAAAGCTGGAACTCAAAATCTTACAAAAATGAATGTTGAAAACAATCTTCACAAATAATTGAAAAAATAAAATACTATTGAAATTTTTTAAAAATCACAAAAAAAGCTTCAATCAATTTTAAAAGTTCAGCAAATTTAGAACACTTCACTGACTGATTAAAGGCAGATAAAATATTTCAATAACACTGAATTGTGATGTTCACATAAAAAACTATTACTAATACTAGTAGAATAACTGACATGTGCATAGATATATCTATATATAGATATCCTATGTTTTAGACTTTGACATATACGGATCTATGTAGCATTGTCATATTTATACAACATTCAGTAGGAGCTGTAAATCTTAAAATTATTTTAGCCTCATGGCTTCAGCAGCACACAGCTGAAAGCAAGAGTTACTTACCTTATCTGTAATGGTTGCTATATATCTCATGCACTCAGAATCAGAGGGAAACTGATTAACTTCTTTCACTAAGTAGCGCACCACTTTCACATGACCCTGAAAATAAATTACAATTTTATTTTCTGGTGCTATAGAAGAATCATTAAAAATGCAGTTAGATATTCTACTGAAATAGTTTATCATTCACAAATAAATTAATTGATGATCTGGTTACAAGAACTTTTATAACAAAGAGCTCCTCAGGCAATGAGTTTTTCTCAAATACTTGTGACTGTATTGCTCCATAAAGAAATGGCATGAGCAGCTAGATAGCTAGATAGCTCTATGCACAGCCCTGATGTCAGGAGGACCAGAGTTCAAATCTGATCTCAGACACTTAACACTTCCTAGCTCTATGAACCTGGGCAAGTCACTTACCCCGACTTGCCTCAGCAAAAAAAAAAAAAAAAAAAAAAAAAAAAAAAAAAAAAAAAAAAAAAAAAAAAAAAAGAAGAAGAAGAAAAAAAAAGAAAAAAGAAAGCAAGAAAAGAAATGACATGGCTGAATAATATCTAGATTATTTGTAAAGAGAATAATACTAAGCAATGTTTGAAGAAATCTTATATCCATGTATACTCCAATACTCCCAAATATCTCTATTTCAAACCTCTCAAAATAAGATTACAAACACTTCTGACACGTGAAAATGAATTAGAAAGGTAGGATTACACGATCAAAGGCCATTTTAGTTGCTAATTTGGAGAATATCTTAACAATGTTTCTAATACTTATCTAAATCCTAAATAGTTACAAATGTGTTCCAATCATAAAAAAATTATAAATAGCTCTGTTCATAATACTGTGTTGAATGTTGTAAGGGTCAGTGGTCAGTAACCATCCTAAAATGCCTTAACTAATATCAAGTGACATCAATTATATCAAGTAACTATCAAGTGAATGTCATGTTCTACATATTGGCATTCAAAGGTATACAATGTGGCTCCAAACTAATTTGACTATTTTACAGTATAAATTCCATGTGCTGGCCAACCTCAACTATGTAATAATTTGTGCTACAGAAATGACCTTTTATATCTCAAAACTTTTTACTCCTATATTTCATTCTGCCTTTAATTTCCTCCCCTTACATTTTTAGCAATTAAGATCCTATCTATTATAAAAAGTCCAACTAAAGTGTCAATTGCTACAAGATATTTTGCCTAGCGATCACGATTGGCACTAATCAATCCCTCTTTTCTATAACATATTTCACCACTAATAGAGTACTCATATAGGGTATTCACATGTAATATTTTCTCGGTGGTTTTTATTATTGGCCTTTCTATAGGTTTTGTACAATTTATCTCCTGAACAACATTTATTTAAAAAAATGAAAATAAACATTCAATTTCTACCCTCAAAGTCTATCAAGCATCTAAGACAAATCAACATGACGCATGTAAATGATGACAACACAATAAAAGATTAAAGGTCAAAATGAACACGAAATACTTTTAAAAGTGCAGGAAGGAGACCAATGTGCACTGGAATGATATAAGGCAAGACTGGAAATAGGAATAAAGTTTGGCCCTAAAGGGAAAAGCCCTAAAGAGAGGGAAAAAGCAATGATCAAAGCTACAGTTATAATAAACACAGAATGTTTGGGGCAGGGGTGGGGGTTAGGGCACAGGAGAGGAGAAGGAGAAGAATAAAAATATACTTAGATAAAAAAACCTTGTATTTGGAAGTACTAGAAAAAACTAAGTGAAAACTTAATCTGATAGTAATACAAGGCAAAGAAATTGCATGATAAAATTAGAGTTATGTAATCTACACTTCTAAAAGCAAGATTACCAGAGGAAAAGAAACCAGTTAAGTCTTTATGAAGAGAGTATTCATCCAACTGGAGGCAAGAATAGCATAGTAAGCAAATATGGGAAGAACAAGGGGTCAGTGAGGAACATGGAAAATGAACAGAAAAGATCAGCACAGACAGTTGGATGATTTTTTTTCTATTTCAAATATTACTACATTTTTTTTTTAAAGCTGTGTGTAATATAGAACTTTTCTAAAAAATGTTCAGGAATAGGATTTTCTCCCTCTAATTACAAATATATTATTTTAAAATTCAACTGTGGCAGGCAGTGTAGTACTTAAAATTATAAGAGAAAAGATTTTAGATTTAAGCCCTGGGTCTTCTGTTTATTCAGGGAAGTGATCATAAGTAAGGTTCTTCCTCATCTATAAAATGGGAAGGATAATGATGATATAATTTAAAATTTTATTTTAATTTAAAAGTTTTATTTTAAAAAAATCATGCTATACAGACTGTAAATAGTTAACTATAAATAATTACATAAATATGAGTCATTATTTCCATGTAATATTGTCACTATAAACCAGTATGCTAAGTATGTTAAGGTTTCTACAGACTAAGTGAAATTGCTACCACAGGATCACAGACTCCGAGATGAAGGACACATAGGTCATTTAATTCAATACCCTTATTTCCTATAAGAGAAAACTGATTGCCCCAAAGGTGAAATACCTTGCCAAATTCAGAAAGGCAGTAAGTAAAGTAGCCAAGGTGGAAATCAAATCCTGACCAACCCTAAGATTCTTCATCCCTTACTCTTCCTTCTGCTATAAAATTTCTTTTCTAAAATCAGATATATACTTTCAATGACTGATTAGAATTTATTTAGTTT
This sequence comes from Antechinus flavipes, assembly GCF_016432865.1. Lineage (NCBI taxonomy): Eukaryota > Metazoa > Chordata > Mammalia > Dasyuromorphia > Dasyuridae > Antechinus > Antechinus flavipes. Next base: position 168,587,709 of record NC_067403.1, on the reverse strand, counting down.
ATATATGTCTAAAAGGACTAGCAAGACATTTTACCTCTTCCTTTCTCTTGTTAATATTTGAATATGATGGCATAGAAATGAGATATTGGTAATAATTAAAATAACAGAAATAATTAAACGTATAATTCCTTCTAATCTGTAAATCCATGTTGGTTCAATGAAAACTCTAGATAAATCAGAGTAGTGATGCCAGAAAATTTGGGAATAAAAGGTCCTTTTTCTCCCTACTAATGGAAATGTGAACTCGCTCCTGCAATGCCCCACACACTGTGGTCCTCATTGTTCTGGTGCTACCATGACTCAAATGCAGGTCCTCCACCAGCGAAAAAAGCCTAATCCTCTTTTTATTGAGATTTTTTCCCCATGTATTTACCAATCATAAGCATCTTTTTTTTTTTTGTTAGTTTCATCACTTTATTTATTTATTATTTTATTATAGCTTTTAATTTACAAGTTATATGAATGGGTTAATTTTACAGCATTGACAATTGCCAAACCTCTTGTTCCAAATTTTCCCCTTCTTCCCTCTACCCCCTCCCCAAGATGGCAGGTTGACCAATACATGTTAAAAATGTTGAAGTATAAATTAAATACAATATATGTATACTATCATAAGCATCTTTAATGAGTAGCATGTAAACAGTACTCCAAAAAGAATCTACATTTTCTCCACCAAAAAAACCCTATAAGATTTGTATTATTACCTTTCTAAACGCTGCCATAAGGGGAGTTATCTTTCGATTATCAGCTGCATCCACATCTGCCCCTGCTTGTACCAGTAACTGGACAACATCAAGATGCCCACCATTGGCTGCCAGCCACAAAGGAGTATTCCCCTTCTTATTACGAACATCAATATGAGCTCCCCTAGAAAAAACAAATGTATTAAGTGAAAATAACCATTTCTAAGAAGTTAAAAGTTAATAGCCTTCATAAGTAATATTTTAAGAAAGACATTTAAAATCTATTCAGGAAAAGACACTTTGCTAAATGTAATTTTGTTTTTAATCAAGTCAAAAGGGAAAAAAAAATTTGAAAGATACAGAAGCCTCAAGAGTTTTTAAGAAAATGAGTTTGATTAGTTTTTTAAGTCCTAATAAGACTTACAAAAATGATCTATAGAAAATTGTGAAAAATCAAGAATATTTTAGTATCTAGCAATGTTCTAACATGCTAGATATCCAGAATAAAAAAAGAAGACTTTTTGTATTGACTTTGTTGTTGTTTAAAAAAATAAAAAGTTTACACATACAAAATTTTAATAGTAGTTGGATCTCACCATAGGTAACTATTTGTTATTGAATTCTACTCGTAAGGCAGGAAAATATCCAAGGTTCAACCAAAAATTAGGTAAAAACCAAAATAAAAATTCAGATCTGGACTTTAGGAGACATAATAATAATAATAATAATAATAATAACACAGAATTAGATTCATGTAATTTATCAACAAGCACATACTATGGAGCAGACATTATAAAAATAGAATATTGTCTCCAAGTTGACTGAGGTAAGTGACCATTTCTGACACTTTAAATAGTATTATCATCTTTGCTGTAAGGCTAAATTAACATTAAATGATAAAACAGGATCAAAAATGAAATTTTGGATTTCAGCTGATCCAAAAGAACCAAACTGATAATTACTGAAATACAATTACAGGAAAGAAAAGACATGAAGACAGTAATTAGTTTATGTATAATAAGCATTCAAAATAAAGAGACACAGGGGCAACTAGGTGGCCCAGTGGATAGAGCACCAGCCCTGAAGTCAGGAGGACCCCAGTTCAAATCTGGCCTCAGACACTCGGACAGGACTGTGTGACCCTGGGGAAGTCACTTAACCCCAATTGGCGGGGGGGAGAGGAGGAAAGCATATTAAAATAATTAGAGACATATTTACCAAGTAGTTAAGAAATAGTAACTATAGAGGATGTATAGTGATTCTAATATAGGACATCAAAATGATAAAAATCCGTATTTCAGGAACTCTTGTGCTCATTTAAACAATTATCATCATCAGTGGTTTCATTCTCAAATGCAAAGACCAGTCATACCTTACCTGCTAATAAGCAGTTCACAGAACTTGTAATGCCCTTTATCGGCTGCTATAGTTAAAGCTGTATCTCTTGAGGAGGGCACTGGAGGGGCATTAACATCAGCACCTTTATCAAGAAGGACTCTGCCTACCTCTGCATAGCCACCAGAAGCAGCTTCCATTAGTGGTGTCAGGCCAGTCTAGAAATAAAGGAAAATAAAAACATGTAACTACATAATTTATTTTTAAAATAACTTTTAAGTAAAATGATATTTATTGACTTCTATTATCCCATTCCTTCCTGTTAGTTATCAAAAAACACATAAAATGTTTATTAAATTAATATTTTCTGATGAAACCTGAACAAAATGAAAATACTATGTTTAACTAAAGTGTAGCAATGTTTAACTAAAGTGTAGCAATGTCATGTGACATATAAAAATAAATCACCTGTAAATAAGTCTAGAAAAATCATACAAAATTTTTCTTACCTTTGCTCTATGTTCAACATTGGCCTTTCTGTCAAGAAGAAGACTAACCACTTCAGTTCTTCCTTGGAAGCATGCTAAGGTAAGGGCTGTATTACGATTAGTCTCTATTTGAGCATTAATGTCAGAACCCATGTCCAAAAGAAGTTTAACAGCAGCTGTATGCCCATTCATAGCTGCCAACATCAAAGGAGAAATGCCCAATTTGCTACCAGTTCTGAAATGGGAAAAATACATATTTTAAATATAAAACAGGACTAAATAGGTTCATATTTATTACTTACATAATATTTGTTTACTAAAAGAAAGGCTAGTCTAGCTAGACTCTTAAGAATATCATTTAACCAGTTAACACATTTATTAAAGTGCTTGGCACCATCCTAAGTGCTGGAGAAACCAAGAAAGGCAAAAGACACAGGGAACCATTGCCTAATTTAGGAGACAAATATGCAAAAAGAACTACAGAGAAACAGCAAGCATTAAGGGTATATCTTGGATCTAGAATTCTTTGATGTCAGACTTCTCTTGGCTGTTAATATCAATCAGTCATTAAGGCATATAAAAAGTTTCTATCATGTGCCAAAAATTGATTTCAGACCCATAATATAATAACATGTTTACAATTATATACAACAAACCTAACAGACGGCCTAAGTTGGAGATAAGCAAAAGAAGGAAGAAACTTGGATGATACTGGATCAGGAAATGCTTCTTGGAGAAGGGGTTACTTTAGGTGTTACATGAAGGAAGCTAATAAAGGCAGAAGACAAAGAGGAGACAGACAATTCCAGGCATGGAGGAAATCCAGGGAAAATGCTGAGACAGGAAATAGACCAGTGTCTTCTGTGAGGAATAGCAAAGATGACAGCATCAATGGGTTACAAGGAAATGGGAGAATAAGGGAGGAAAGGTGAAAAAAGATTGATAGAAGGGGCCAGATTCTGAAGGCATCTGAATGCCAAAGAGAATATTTTCTGTTTCATCTTAAAAGGGATAGGGAGCTACTACTAGAGTTAACTGAACAGGTCATACTACACTGTTGGAAAAGCACTTTTGAGAACTGAGTAGAAGATGGGTTGGAATGGAAAGAGAACTAAGACTCAGAGATCATCCAGAAGACTCCCCATAAAATAAGAGCCAGGCAAATTCAAGAGATTTCACAAAGATAAAAATCAACAAATATGGCAATAGACTGGTTATAGAGGTGAAAGGTTGAAGAACTGAGGATGACAACTAAATTTTGAGCTTGGGTGAGTGACTGGGACAATGATAGAATCTGCAAATATAATAGGCAAATTTACAAGGAAAGGTTTTGGAGGAGAGAGTCTATGTCTTCTACATCAATGACCTAACCAGTTCAAGAAGTCCAAGGAGCAATCAGAGCTATGACAATGGAGATTATAACTAGATAAATAGATTTTGGAATTCTCAGGGAAAAAACAAGCAGGAAGGAGAGAAATGCATAAAAAGACCAGAATTATAAGATGGAGTTAAGTTGAGTTTGTATTAGGCTTTAAACCTAACAAGAATTTATGTATTCCATAGACCGAAGGGAGCCAGTGGAGTTTAATTAATAATAATTAACTGAGTAGGGTGAAGTCATGGTCAGACACATTTTTCAGTACATCAATTTGCCAAGTACATGGATGAAGGAGTGAGTGGGAACAGGCATATAAAGAGAGACTGTGGTCTAGGAAATAGGTGGGAAGGGTCTAAACTAGTCAGTAAGTTAAATTTAGTTTAGAAGGGCCAAGTGCTGAGGCAAAAACTGATTCCAAGTTTTCTATTTCTTGAATCTATATTTTCATGACTTTAACATAATTTTTAAAAATTACTCTATGTCAAGAAGAAACTATCAAAATTTAGCATTTCATTCCCATAAATCCACAGAAGGCCAGTACTGTCAGTATTAATCCCATTTTGCAGACAAGTAAACTGGAGATAGAGAGATACTGAGTGACAGGTCAGGGATATACAACAAATTCATTAAAGGTCTAAAGCCAAATTCAAACTCAAGTCATTGAACTGTCTTCTTGTTCCCCTTCTGTTCCCAACTTGAGATAAATTCTGAGAAATAAGTGCTTTGAAAAGATGTCATAGGAATAAGGGGGAAAAAAAAAAAGAATGAAGCTTACCGGGAATTGATCTCTGCTCCTGCATTTAATAGTATTTTGATGATGTTCACATAACCCCCAGAAGCAGCTAGACTCAGAGGCGTGTAGTCAGAAACATTCCTGTGTTCTTTATTTGCCCCTCGAGCTAAAAGCAGCTCCACCACCTAGAAACATCACAGGAAAAATGTTTTTTTTTTTTTCTTTTAAACACATTTTGGTATGTTCATTTTTTGTTCTTAGAGCATAAATATTAAATGTAATATAGTGAATAGAAATTGGTCATTCAAGACAGGAAGACATGGGTTTAAGTTGTATTTCTGACACAAAATAGTTATGACACTGAGCTAGGAATTTAATCTCTTAGTACCTTATGAATGCAGTGGAATATTACTGTTCATAAAGAAGTTCAAACAATAATTAAGAGTGCCATTTGCTGGTACAGATTGGCTACTCTATTTGCCCAGAAGTATTTCTTTCTGAATCCTTGTTCAGAGTGGAGAGAAACACTTGTAACTGCAGGGGAGCAAGAGCCCTACCTAGGTAAGGACTGGAACTCAGACCAGGAGATCAGTGGCCACACCTCTCTCAGCATCACCTTGAAAGCACCAAAACCTTACAGATTCCCCAAATAAACTCTGAAAATAGCAGGAAAAAAAAAAGCCTAATGCATGACATAGTGCCTCCGTTCCCTCCAGGCGAGCAGAGCCCATCTTTACTAAATCAAACAAAAGGCTAAAAATGAGCAAACAACAAAAAAAATCTACTCCAGTGGCAGAGACAAAGCTCAGAAGAAGATAACAATGAAAAATGCTATCTAGGCCCAAACCCAACAAAAATTCTGATAAGAGTTGGGGGACTGGGGAGGGAGGAGAGAGTCAGGAAAGAAATAAGAGGGATACATAGCAGCTTCCATGTAAAAGGTTTAGAATGAGATTCTGAAGGGCATAGGAGCTAGGATTATAACCAAGAAAAACCTAGCCAGCAAAACTGGCTTTAAGTCCTATAAATGCTTTAAGTGGGAAAATGAATACTTCTTGAAAGAGGACTTCCCAACACTCTTGATGAAAAGACCAGAACTGAATAGAAGATATGACATTCAAACAGAAGACTCAAGATAAATACAAAAGAGAAACATGAAAAACTATTTCTAAGGGACTCAAAAGAGTTAAACCTTTTCATTCCTATATGCAATGATGATACATAAAACTACAAAGAACTTTATCATAGGGTAATTAGAAAACATCTATATAGACAGAGGGGAATAGGTGTGAATAAGGGCAAGGAGGATGTACTAGAAGAGGGTAGGAAAGTAGAAATGAAAAAAATTTTCTCACATAAACGAAGTATGAATGAAAGAATTTACCACAGAGAGATTGATAGGGTGGGAGAAATGCTTGAATGTCACTCTCATTCAAATTGGTTCAAACAGAGCATAAAACACATACATTCATATTCTCTCTCTCTCTCTCTCTTTCTCATTTGGGTATAAGAAATCTTTCTTACTCAAAAGGAAGAGAGAAGATAAGAAAAAAGGAGGGGTGGGAAAGATTATGGTAGGGTTAGCATAAAGAGGAGGATGGATTGGAGGAAGACAATGGTCAGAAGCATAACTAAGTTTTGAGGGAAAAGAAAGAAGGACAAAGGCAGAATGAAACAAAAGATTATGGGTTGGAGGAAAATACACAGTGACCATTAACTGTTATGCGAATAGGATGAACTAATCCAAAGAAGGGAAGTAGATAGCAATGGATTAGAAAGGCCATAAAACTGCGATATCATTACCAGTTAGGTACCCCAAACATATCAAAAAAGTAAAAGGACCTATATACAATCAGAATATTCAAAGCAAATCTTTCCATGGTGGCAAAGAATTGGAAATTGAGGGAATGGATGCTTATCAATTGGGGGATTGGATTAACAAGTTGTAGAATATGGTTCTGAGGGAATATTATTGTGCTATTAAAAAAAAAAGTATGGGTGATGGTGTCAGGAAAAAAAAAAAAAAGCCAAGATCTTTATTAACTGATGCAAAGAGAAGTGAGAAGAATCTGATGATCATTGTGTGCAATAAAAGCAACATTATAATGATGAACGTTGTGATTACTTTTATCAATATAGTGATTTAAAACAATTCCAAAGAACTCACAATAAAAAAAAAAATGCTATTTACTTCCAGAAAAAAACCTGATGAAATCTGAGTGCAAATTCAAATATATTTTCTCATTTTATTTATTTTTGTTTTATTTTGTACACATTTAGAGAAGGAACTGCTAAACTGAGTACAACTGAAGTATAATTTTCTTATTTTTATTTTTGCTTTTCTTCATAATATAGCCAATATGAAAATGTTTTGCATGACTTCACATATACAATATAATATTTTACCTTCTCAGTGGGTGGAATGGAGGGAGACAATCTGAAACTCAAAATTTAACAAAAGAATATTAAATGTAATAATTTTTTTTTAATTTTAAAGAAAAAAAGATCAACTAAAATAGTGGCTAGCTAATACATAGTCCACACCACATTATTATATGGTTTACCTAATTTTTTATCGGAAATTGATAGTCTAGGACCTGTTTTTTATAAATAAATTATGTCAAAATATTAAATTTTGTTTTCTTTTGGGAGAGAGGGAAGTTGGGATAGTTGGGGATTAGTGGCACTGAAAACCTATTCACTACTTCTATCACTACCCAGGTCATGTGATGCTGCCAAATTCATTTTGGTGATTATGTCCATAAAGACCTCCTCAAAAATTACCTTAACTTTGCATTAAAGAAGAAAAGGAAAACAAACCTAAAATTCACATGCAGATCCATTGGGTTCTGCAAAGGACTGTAACTAGTTGAGGGCAAGGACTACAACTTTTCCATTGTGTTTCATTATCTGTCCCTTATATCTTTTGCAATGTCATATTAAAATAGCATTCTGAGATTAATTTCTTATAAATCCATAAAAATTTATTTAGGAAAAATGAAAACAAAAAATAAAATTATTTCTTTTGCTATCAGAATCCTTTCTATTTGTGTCTTCAGAATTTCATTCATAAGAGCTTTAGGTCTTAGACTGATATCCATTGTATTTCTTCACACTTTCTCCTTCCAAAAAAAATGTGTTCTGTTTTCTTTCTTTCTTTTTTTTTTTTGGCAGAAAAAATTATAACAAATGCATGAATGGCTCACCTCTCATCACTACTTGATTATGCTTTTGTGCTAGGCTATAGTCTGGTTTTTATGGTTCTCTCCTGCCCTCAGAGAAGATTTCAACAAGCATATTGACAGTCCCTCAAACACCTTAACTGCTCAAGTTTTCAACAGAAATTTTCCACAGCCTATTCCTCTATATCTACATTTTCATGTTCATGAACTTCAAAATTCCTTTATCTCATCATATGTTATCATTCCATCTCCCCTTCTGCCGTACAAACTCTAACCCTGTTTTTTATCCTATGATCTGCAAAATATTTTCCCAGGCTATGACTTCCTAAACTTGCCATGCTACATTCCTTGCCTCATCTGGAGAACCATCTTCCTGCTTCAAGTTTCTCTACTCCATCCATCCTCCACTTAGCAATAAGTGATCTTCCTTAGATGCATGCCAACCTCCCTGTACCTTTTTAGAACAAACACTAATACTTCCAAAATCAAATATATATAACTTTCTGTTTCTATAACTGGCCTCCTTGTTATTCCTTACCAAACACATCAAACGATTGATTCTGGACATTTTCAGTGACTTTATCTCAGACTGAAATAAGGTCTTCCCTTTTGTCTTCCTACAATTTCCATCCTGCCTTTCTTGATTCCCCTTAAGCCAGTGCCTTCTCTGTCAGATGACCTCCAAGTTCACCTGTGCATTTTTTGTACATGGTTGTTTGCATGTTTTCACCCTCTATTAGAGTTTGTGCTTGTTAAAGGCAAAGACCATTTTTGGCTCTTTTTTGCATCTCAGCATTTAGGACACAAAATAAACTCTTAAAAATCTGAACTCTGGACTTATAAGACACCTAGTCAAAGTCCATTACATCTTCATTCCTCTATATATACTATTCCTTTGGAACTATTTGATGCTGGCTCTGACTTCTGGATGTCACTATTGCCATTCTTTATATTTCACCATCATTCTTGATGGTATGAGTATCCGTTTAATAAAAACATTTGTCTTTTTTCTCCCCTTTCTCTTCTGTTTAAAGTCCTTTTGATTACATTATCCAAACTCAAGGAAAATATCTTTTTATTGGGCCCCCTTTAATTTTATCTCTGATACATCATGACTTTGCCAACTGGGCTGAGTCCCTAAATCCCACTGCTTAAAGGCTTTGCAAAGAAGGTGCCACCTGCCCTGGTGGAGACTATCCTCTATGACAATCCCTTTCTGATCTAGTCTCTTTGTCAATCCATCCTTGCACAAATAACCATCATCACGCTCCTTTCCTATACCATAATCTAATAATCCACAGGCTAGTCTCAAAGGCAGCAACAATCAATTATTTCTGGTGCTCCTAGTCTTTAGAATCCCTTACTATCTTTATCCTTAACAATACTTTTCTAGATTTGGATCATAATTATCCTTTGTGACCAAATGAATTCTCCTAAAGAAGCAGTACTCATCACATTGGAGTAGGCTTGGGAGGTTCAGATTTTAAATGATTATACAATCAAGCATTTACATATTTCAAGGTGATAATGCAGTTGAATAGTTGTCTCATTCCAGTGGAATGCTCTTTTCAAAAAACAAAATGGTGCTTAAACAGTCATAGACATAGACACACACACACACACACACACACACACACACACACACACACACACACACACACACACACACACACCTCCTCCCCCTCCTGACACACACATCCTTTCTGGGGATTTAAAATTAAAAGAGGGAAAAAATAAATTCTTTTTTTTTTTTAATTATCATTTTAACTGACTAAAAGATCAAGAACTTAAGGTTACTCACATAGCTACACAAGACTTTAAAACAGTTATTTTAGAAAGCCTCTTTCAAAACTTAATTTTCTCCTACTGCCTAACAGTCTCACAAACTGCTTTTAAAGGAAGGAAATTAACTTCAATTACTACTTACTTTAAAACTTGAAAATGGCTATTTCCCATGATGAATGTTATTTCAATAAAGACAAAAAGTTGGAAGTTGCAGTAAAATAAATAGTTAATTCTGCACATACTCTCTTATGAGGTTCATCTACAACAATGTTTATAATTACACTGCTATTCCTTCGGGTGCACTGTAAGAAATTTATTACACTAATAATTACTTTAAGATATATTAGCTGAATTACAAATTATTGTTAGTAGCAACTCCAAAAATACTAAGTCAGTCTCATGTAATGTAGAGATATAATAAAGCACCTTCCTTTTAGTGAATGTTAATGATTTTACATACCAGATGCCATAAAGCTGTATGTAAGAATGAGATCAAACAATAGGGAACTGCCAACTTTTTTTCCTCTCCTCTCTGCATAGAAACTAATAATTTCCTCTTAGAAACAACCAGACAAACATTTCATTATAGTGTGTCTAGTGCTAAAATAAGCATGTCAAAGAGAGCTGGAGAAGCATATGAAGCAAATTCTAATCAGATCCTTTCAACTGGATATTAAGATCTTATAAGTGTTTATAACACTATTTCTGATAAAAAAAATTGGTATAGAATATCCAAATTAAAAAAAGAAATGGATACTTATGTAAAATCTCAGAAAAAGCATACAGAGAAATCATAAATGAACCAAAACGAAAAGTTCATCCAACTGTGATATGTCTATCAGTGCCTATTTCATTGGATGCTAAATTAAGATTCCCTCAAAGGACATCAAATGACCTGCCCAAGGTTACCATGCTAGTGTAAGAAGTGATATCTAAATCTAAATTTTCAAGTTCCATGGTCAACATGCTTTACACAGCAATTACAAGGCTCAATGCGAATTAATGGCACCAAAGAAGGGATGTCATCTTAGGATGTAGTAACAGAAACAGGGCACGCCAAGGATACTTCTCTATAGCTTATATATGGTGTCTAACAGTGGGATCAGTTTTGAGTTCCATGTTTTAGTACAAATAACTGTTGACCTGGAACTGCTTAACAAATTGGGAATCACTTATTTGAAAAAGCCTAAGGGGGACACCGTTTTCACTTCTAAGAGATTGCATGGCTGTGGTGTGATGGTTTGGTTTTGTCAACTAATAGAAACACGGCAAGCTGAGTTGGGGAGGAAGGGGAGAGACACCAGAGAATAACTATCAAGTAGTTTGACAAGTGGTAGAGGTCAATGTGGCCTTTGTGATGCTCTTCCAAACCAGGATCGATTGCCTATTTTGGTGCCTTTGCACAGGTTTGTCCTCTAAGATGACAATGCACTCTCCCTTGCACTTTCATTGCTTATAATTCCTAACTTGCCAAAGAGTTTGGTTTATTTTAAAACACCAATGGGAAACCCTTCCTAATTCTAATTCTGGTAGAGATTGGTCTTCATTTATGTGTTTGTATATTTGATTTTCAGAGAATCTGGGTAAGAGTCCTTTGAATTCGATCCTTCCCTTTGCTCATCTGTAAAATGGGGATATAATTTTTAACTGCTTATGATATGGGGTTGTTGTAGAAAAGAAATTTCTTTGTAATCATAAAGCACTACCAAATTATAAGATATCATTTTTATGCTTTCATGAACAAAGTTTGAAAAACTGTGTAAACTAGCACTCCCAAAAAGGTGAAACGCTGAAATTATTATACATGGAAATGATTCATGTTCTTAATTCTTTTAGTCTGCCTTTTCCCAGGGCTCACTCCAAATACCCCCAAAGACTCAGGAGTACAAGTGGAAGAGAATTCAAAGGAAAAAAAAAAATCAATGTTCAGGTAAACTTTGACATGGCATGACAGTTTTTTTCCTACTCTGATGGATTAGCAATACATGAGGCAGATATGCCTTGAAATTTTCCTGAAGGCAGGACTTCAGAATTATGATAGCATTCACTCTTCTGAAAAAGTTTTTGCTTTGCCTAGGAAAATTAAAAGCATTCTATCTGCTTCAAACCCCATGAAGATGGCCAAAGTTTATGTACACTAAAACTGGAAGGGAAAAAATTCATGAGAATAAAACTCTACCTCTTGCCTTCCACCAGAACAAGCCAATGATAGTGGTGTATCCTTAGTTCTCTCAGATTGAGCTTCAATATCTGCACCATTGTCCAGCAATATTTCAACAACACCTACATGTCCAGCTGTAGCAGCTAAGATGAGTGGAGTAAAACCTGAAAAACATTTATTGCCAGAACATTCTGGGCATAATTAAAATTCATATTTGATATCTTAGGCATTAAGACTTTAAGGCATACAACACATTGAATATTTTCCCCTTACTGAACAAAATGTCCAAAACAAGAGAAATGGTTCCTACCTTTTTTGTCACGGTGTTCAATACTAGCTCCTCTCTCAAGCAATGTTTGTACCAGTTCCTCATGTCCACCAGCACAAGCCAATGTAAGTGCTGTATCATGATTGCTCTCAGTCTGCACAAAATAAATAAATAAATAAACCTTTAATTTTACTAGTCCATATTTGTTGTGAAAATTTCTAGATTTTTTTTTTTTTGCTTTAGTTGTTAAATTAGAAATCTACATATTTACATTTATATTCTTTTGTCTTCTCCAATCTTGGATTAAAATCATAGGCTTACAACTGAAAGGGGCCTTTAGAGATCATCTTACTTAGTCACCAATTTTACAGATGAGGAAACTGATGTGAAATACTTCACTCGAGATTACACACATAGGCAATACCAGGGTTTGAAGTTCGGTCCTCTGATTTTGCTTCCATTGAAACCCTACTTCTCACCAATATTAAACAGATATTTATATATTTCTTTTAAATGGTCAAAACTTAAATGGGGCCATTATAAGCCACCCCACCAATCTCATGCATACACATTATATCTTTGTAGCTGCACATATAGGATTCAAGAATGCTCGGACCTTTATTCTAGTTTTGAAGAAAATGTGATCTTTCCATCTTTGTACAAATCTTGATGTATGGACTCAAAGGAGAAAAAAAATCATAGAAATATCACCATGGTCTGGGGACATTAAGTGCAAGGACACATTTAGTTCAACAAAACTCTGAAATACTTATGATGACATTACACCATAACCAAACCAAGCCAAGACAGCAGCAAGTTGCGGCTTATATAAAATGTATGTAGGCTTGGGTGTATTCATGCAGAACAATAGCAGCAGTTTTAAAGTATGAGGACTCTAGATCTCCTCCATATAACAAAGAGAAGAAAGGCAGGAACACTCTTTTAATGCTGAAATATATATCATCAATATATAATGCTAAAAATAATATATCAAGATTTGTATAAAGCTTGAAAGATCACATTCGCTTCAAGACCAGAATTAAAATGCTATGCACTTATAAACCCTATGTGTAGCTACATAAATATATTGTACATTCATGAATGTAGTGAGTGAGAGAAACACACACTGCACATGAGGAACAGGAGAAACAGATCCTGCACAAGCCTGGCAAAGAGACATGAAAGAGTGAGTGATGATGAGGTTAACCATAGAGATGTTTTAGTTCGTTCTCTCTCTCTCTCTCTCTCTCTCTCTCTCTCTCTCTCTCTCTCTCTCTCTCTTCCAACAGCAGATCAAGTGATACGTTTTTCACTTCTCTTACAATATTATGCTTTAAAATATAGAGGAAATAATATAGAGGACACATTCCATAATGAATAGGATTCCAGCTAATAAACCAGAGTAACTGGTTTCTGGGTTGATGGGATAGAACTACTTCCTCCTTATGTCTCTGACAAAGAAAAGGAAAACTTCAGAAGTCTAATATGTATCCTCGATTTAGGAAAGATAAATTTTAAATAGTTCCAAGGAAATTTCCAAATAGATGAAAAAATGATTTGTGTATAGAGACTAAGGTAAAATCTGCACCAAGACGTTGGGGATATCCTGTATATGCTCAAAGACCACACCAACAATTTCTTTTTAAATGTATGTTTAGAAGATAGAAATACAGGTCAAAAAAGGAAGAACCGTAGGAGTGTCAAAGCTCAAAAGAAGGTTGAACCTAATTAGAATTTTTAAATTTTAAATTTAAATTAGATTTTTAAAAAATTGTATAAGGAGACAGAAAGGATTCAAAGAATGAATAGAATTAATTGATGCTTGTGATAAATCTGAAAATAGTTAACCTACAAGATAGCGGTTCAATTTAAGTTAAAAGAAAAGAATAACAATAGTTAACAAGGAAAGGCTACACAAGGAACCCCTAATTCTTCCTTGACTCCCTGACCTCATTTCTCTCACTTCCTTTTTACATGTGCTATCTTCCTCTATTCACATATAAGCTTCTTAAAGGCTCCTTCTGTTCATATAGTCCCTAGCACACAACAGGCACTTAATAAGTTATATATTGAGCCATCTTAGATATCTGATTTCCAACCACACCACTCTTTTTAGAGTGCTACAAGGGTTACCTCCACCCTCCATTTTCAGTTTTCTTTTGTGTGTTGTCTTTCTTCATTTACTAAGCTCTCAGAGAGCAGGAATTGCCTTTTTTGTATCTGTATCCCCAGTGCTCAACCAAGGCAATTTATTTACAGAAAGAGGGGTTCTTCCACCTGATGTTAATCCTAAAAGTTAGAGCTGCTCTTCAAATTCTTTTTTTGCTTCACTATCAAGAATTTGATGATATTATAAATTGATAATTTCACAATGTTCTCTCTTGCAGAAAATTTCTTGAAACTTACAAAAAAAAAAGATTGTAGGTAATTACCTAAGTCAACTTATTTGTACCCAATACTGCCCTAATCTAACAAAAGAACAGTTTATATAGTTCAAAAAAATATTTAACAAAACTTGTATTTCAAGATTAATAATGAACAAGAGGGGAATGGGCAAGAAAGGGAAATAGGTGGCACATCAGAACCAAAAAATCTCTACCAGAAAGTGATCATTACTTGGTACTGGCTAAAAAATGGACAATACACAAGAGCAAATAAATATAACAATATAGTGTTCAGTAAATCAACAAGCATTTTGGAAATATTCTATTTTGAGCGTTGTGCTCAGTATTTTGAATATAAAGGAAAAACCATCTCTCTTGTCAAAGAACTAACAATGTAGAAGAAGACACCACACAAATCGTTTATAAATAAGACATAAGTCCCAAATGAATGTGTGTGTGCATATACATATATATGTATGAAAAGGTCACATCCTAACTACATTATCTTTTAGACATATGGATAAAAGACACAATGCTTAAATAAATAATGGAGAGGGCACAAGATAAAATGTTTAATTTTAGTAACAAAAAATGTAAAAGGTTTTGTACAAATATAAGGCAATTAAAATTAGAGAGAAAACAGGTAACTGGGGAGAAAAAACTTTGCAGTAAAGTTTCTCTGAAAGAAGTTTCATTTCCAAAAATATAAGGAGGTGATTTAAATTTATCAGATTAAGAGATACTTGCCAATTGATGTTAATGTGAAAAGCAGTTTTCAAAGGAAGAAATCTAAGCTATCCACAATCCCATAAAACTGCTCAGAATCACTAACAATTATAGAAATGCATATTAAAGCCACTTAGAGATCCTACTTCATATCCATCAGAATGGCAAAAGTGACAAAACGAGAAAATACCAAATGCTGAATAGACAGCACTTTATCTGTGGACTGTTTTGATCATTATGGAAACAATTTAGAACCACTCTCCAAAAGTTACTAAACTCTGTGTATTCTTTGACTCAGCATTAGGTAACTCTACTAGGCTTCTACTACAAAAAGACTGAAGAAACAGGATAAGACCCACAGCCACAAAATTATTCAATTTTTTTGGAAAGGGAATTTTCTTAGCAATTGGCTACACAAGTGATAATTTATGATTGTAATGGTATGTATCAGAAGAAACTGGAAAATTTCTGTCAATTAATAGAGAATGAACAGAATAAAGATGAAAATAAATATATAACATCATAAAGAAAAACAAGTTTGATACACTTTAGAATTCTGATCATTGTCCCAAATTTAATAGACTAATCAGAGAAGTAATGATCTTTTAAAATAAACTAACAATAATACAGGAATTTATTTTATTTTTTGCTTAGGATCTGTTTGGTTAGGTTGAGGGTTTGGATTTTTTTTTGGTTGGGTAAAGTGAGTTTCCCAAAGCACAGTTCTCACCAAACTCAAAAATCTTCAGCAATTATCTCTGGCTTCGAAGATCAAATATGAGCTTCTCCATTTAGCATCTAGTCCTTCTCAATCTAACCCCAAACTACACTCTTATCTGGCACCATCCCCCCCCCCCCTTCCTTCCTATTCCTCATGTATTATACACCACCACCACCCCTATCTTTATATATGCAAATGGCTATCCCATATCAAAAATGTATCCTCATTTGTTAGCTCTCTTAGAATATCTTCATTTATTCAAAGTTTTTCTCAAGCACACCTTATATATAAAGTAATTTCTAATCAATCAGTACCAGTCACTACAATCAGTACTCTCTTCCTCTCAAAAACTTACCTTGTATTTATTTTTTCCTATTGATTCAAGGACAGAGGCAATTTCATTTTTATCTTTGTATCTGGACCATCTAGCACAGTACATAGCATAAAATAAGTTTTTTAATAAAAGTTGGTTGGATTGACTCAAGTATTTTTGTTTTCATATACTATAAAATAATGGATTTAATTTCTTTTATCAGACTATGCAGCTATTTAGCAAATGTTTTTTAGAACTTCTAGTACCCAAGAATAAAACAGAATAAACACTGTGATATTGATGAACTAATAGTATTATCAGTTTTAAGATACTTATTATTGTCAGATATTTTATTTTTTAATCATCTATGATTTATGAAAACACATTAAAAATGACAATACCATAAACATTTAGGTTTTTTGCTAACTTTAATTTGTAAGTATACGATAAGAATTTTATTACCTGTGGTATGCTTAAAAAAAGAATGACACTAAAGTTTTCTAAGTTAACTATTGAAAGATAAGAATAATTTTAAACAATATTTGATTGATTCAAAACACCATGATTGGGGTGCCTTACCTGTGCATCAATATCGATGGCAGGGTAGATAGGCAGCATTGCCGAAGGAGAGATGATTGGGCTTGGAGTTGGCGTCTGAGGTTGGGAAATAGAAGCTGAGATACTGTGGGTAGGAGTGTTGGACATTGCAGATGCTCTTCCACTCACTGCTGTTGAACAAAATAACATCACTTAGTAAGAGTAAATGTTGTCATTATAATTAACTAAAAATTAGCAAAAATTTAAAGAAAAAGTTTCTACATCTAGATCCCATTTTATTAGTACCTAGGCTCTGGAGAGCAACTTAAAATTGTATAAAAGTGTTCATCTACAGAATTGCCTCCTCCTTCATATTACCCACTACTGACTTGGTCTAGCATTCAGTGACATGAAAAGTATAATGGAGCAAATGAACTTAAGTGATTAAAAATATAAATTGCCTAAATTTCAACTTTTGAATCTGAAATTGTGACACATACAGCTTGAAATTTTTTATTATGAAAGAACAGCAAAATTTTCCATTATGTCTTTTTAGTACTCCCAAGTCACACTTATAGCATAGTATTAAAGAAGCAAAATATTTGGACTTTTTTTCACTTCTAATATTTCCATTTTAAGACTTCTAACATTTTACCAGGATAAAATTCTGCTCAGGAAAAAAAAAAGTCCTCTATAGCTAAGCAATCTTTTAAGTCATTGCTTATAAAATCTGATCTTCCCCATCAGATAGACTGATAATGAAATAGTCTGCATTATGGCATTCAGTACCTTTATATATTCTAAGATAAATATTAGTCTTTGAGACAATTATTTTTCTCATGTGAGATACCTAGTTTAAAACATTTTTCTATGTAATAATTTCAGGAATTCCATTGTATGAGAAGACTAATGCAGAAAATAATTACACAGCTAATAAATTTGGATTATACCCTATGTATTTTGGTTCTGAAATAAACTTGACATTCTCTTCATACCCAACATAAGAAATTTAGTACTTAGCTGAGGAAACTCCAAGGTGGTAGAGAGTAGGCTCTGGATGACCATGGACTATTATTCTCATAAATTCACTATTGGACCTGTTAGGTGAAGGTCAGTCCCAGATGTTCCCTCCCTTCACACTCTACCTTTGCCCAATTAAAAATTCCACTATGTTAAAGTATGGGAAGCAATTTTTCATTGTTAAAAAGTATTATGGATGTTCATCAGAAAAGTAACTATCATCTGCATTTCAAAAGACAGTACTCCATCAAGGAGAACTGCCACTGGTTCTCCAACTTCAAAAGTAATGTTATAACTAATTAGATAAAGAGTCAAATTCATTTTTAAGACTACCAAGATACCTTGTGCTCAACATATACAAACTGTACATCAAAATGTTGATATTTTAAACATTTTTATTTTTCTGAAAAACATCAACACCATTAAAAGCAACATGACAACAAATGATAAAACTGTAGGATTTTAAATTTGAAAGGTACTTTTAGAAATCATCTCATCTAATCTTATTTTAAACAGAACAATTTAAGCCAATTAATGGGGCTACAATTTTGGCTAAATTCATGATGCTAGTTATTAGAAGAACAAGAACTAAAATCCAGGTCCAAAATGAACTTTAAAGTAAACACTTTAATTTGTTGTTTTATTTTAAAAGTTTATAACTGCATATTTAATGAACAAGTCGATTTATTTCTTCTAACAGATATTAACTATTTTCCCCCCAAAATGGATCTGAAACCAAAGGGATCAATTTTTCACCATGCCAAGTTACAAAGAATAAAAATGGATCTCATTAAAAGATCTTATTTACATAAAAATCTTAGCCTATCAAATACCCAGGACTATATCCATACTATACATAATATGTAAATATACAGTTAGTTTTAAGCTACTTAGAGGACAATGGAAAAATTATCTGAATAAGAATAAACAAATTCTTAGGGATCCAAATGAGCTGACTTGGGAACATAGAGGGAAAAAGTTGCATGTCTATCTTGACACTTATTTCTAGTCAAAAAATGTGATCGATATTTGTCCAAAAAAACATGGTTAAGTAAGACCTAGACTAATAATGCACTTTCCCAAACAAATTTCAAAATAAACAATAGGCCTACAAAATGACAAAGTACTTAGTACTGTTTCTAATAATAAACAATAGTGGAATACAATAAGCAATTTAAATAGACCAAATACAATTTTACTCAGTGATATAAGCATCCTACTAAATGTGAAATGGAAGATAAATAATAATTCAACATCTAAATTTCAAATTTGAGAAAAGTATTACTAAAAATTCAGTTACTTTTTATATATTTTGCTAAATAGAACTTTTGCATTATTTAAGTAGGAGCAGGAGATCTCTGATCTGGATGTAGGCCAAGTCCCTATACCTAACATTATTTAGTGTGATTTATGAAATAAAAGTTTCTAAGTTTGAGTATTCATTGGCTACCTTCACCCCCCCACAATCAACAGCAACAACTACAACCAAGGAAGGCTACAGGAAAAGTTAGCATGCACAGTCTGTGCAGGAAAAGGCAGGCGCACACATGCGCAAGGCAAGCACGTTCATACACATGCTCACACGCAAGCGCGTGACTATAGTATGTGACACAGGCAGAACTGTAAAGGACTCATATAGAATGAATAGTAGGTGGACACAAAGGTAAATTTCATCATACAAATAGGTAGGATGGAGGGTAGAAGAAGAGATGAGTTACAAGATTCCTGTGGATTGCCAGGTATTAAAAACCTTATGCTGGATGGAAGGTTTTGGCTAACCATGAATTTAGAAGTGGGATGGACCCTCACCAGCTGATGATAGGTGTTTAAGCCAACAAGAAGCTGAGCTACAGATGAGGCTGATACTGAAGAACATAGGATCCCTTTCAGTAAAATAAGGATAGGGAGCCACCTAATTTTCACTTTTACTAAAAAAAATACCAAATCTAAAGTAAATATGTAGCTGGAGAATCTTATTTTGTTTTTATACATCTTTCCTTCCATTTCTATGCTTCATTCCTTCTTTTTTAAGTTGACATAGTGATAAATTCAAGTATACTTATTATATACAACTATCTAAAGGAAGAAAATTATATGGCTCATTTTAAAATTCAAAAGTAGGTAAAATGATTTTTCAGAAAAGCCCCAAACCCTATAAAGTTCATACTGAATAACTTTTGAAATTAATAGGTCATTTATTTTTAGAGTAGGTCAGGGCCTTGGATAGAAATTACCTAATTTTATTGAAAAGGCCTTCTGTTGCTATTATGATTCTAACCAGAATTTACAACGCACAAGCATATTGCTGGCATCTACAAACTTAATGGGTAACACATAATTGCATAAAAAAAATCAAATATAAATCTGTAAAATCACTTATAATTTTCTTACCTACAATCTTGTCCTCGGTAACTAAAAGCCAATTATGGATACTTTGAACAAGTTTAAGTTCTAATAGAAACCATGACAAAAATAATATGGAGAATTATATGGATAAAGGGTCACTAACCCTTTTTGTTTAAATGAGTTTAATTTAATCATGAACTTTTAAAGAATTTTGAGTTATATTTTTCAAAACTAAATTTCATAATATTTTTTTTCTCTTAAAATTAGATCTTATCTCTAGTTCTGACTGAAAGAAAAGAAGCCCTTGGATGCCATTCCAAAACAATAAACTTTGACCAACAAATTCCCTCAGGCTAATTTGTCCTTTCTTAGGCAATCTGGTGGTCTTTCTGGTCCTGGGGGTTCACCATATTAATGCAAAGCTCACTGGAGCTCTTGATGTCTCTCATACGTGGCAAAGTTACCCAGCAGGAGGGACTAGAAGTATGCACCACCACATGTGGCTAACTTCCCTATTCAGTTTAACTTCAAAAAGGGTGGGATATCACTCTTATTTCTAACAGTAGTCAGTGCAGATACAATTTCGTACATCATTCTTGAGACTATGTAATAACAATATTTCTTTTTTGTAACATTATAGAATATAGGTTTATGGCAACCTAAAATATGCAAAAGAATTAAAAGATTAATTTATATTCTACACATTACTAGTTTAAGGAGTGAAATACCAAAGTAACATGTGAAGATTATTTCACTTCTGAATTATTGTTCAAAATTACAAAAACATTTAAAAGTACTTTGTATTTTAAATCCCAACATTCTCAATTCAGAGTAACTCTGGAGATGATACAAATTTATAATGACATTAAAGCATATTCCATATTTTGTAATTAGACAGGAAGTCAATTCTTCATAGTACAGATCATATTTTAAGAATAAATTATAATGTATTCTGTGGACTTTCACTAAAAAGCTATGGGTACACTTCTATCGATTTATAGGATCAATTAAATGGTGTTTTACTAGCAATGTTACTTTGACAAGATGTCAGTTTAGGCATACAAATCTGTACATATTTTACCTGAAGGAGAAAAAAAATCTCCATGAAGGTGTTTCTAAAACATATTAAACTATTTCCCCCCTAATTGGTCCTTTATTTTAAAAAGCTAATCAATCTTAAAAAGCTTCATTATTCTTCAAAGAAGAATACACCTTTACGCCCTATTACTCAAGAATGCTATTTTTCTTTCCTGGTACTAAACTTTTTAGAAATTTAAGTCTTGATTAGCTAGTTAGCAAAGGCATAGTGCTTTAAGGTTTGCAATATGCTCTATATAGTAACTCATTTAAATTTTAAGAGGTGAATTGAGACAGTCCTCTAAAAATGTTTATTTACAAATGTTATGTACTCCAGCAATCACTAAAATACAAAATATTTTAAAATGTCAATAAACCATTTTCTTCACTATGAAAAAACAGTGGAATCCTATTATTGATGCCGTAGGGACACAAATTTCTGTGTTGTGATATGAGGTACACTATAATTATAAATACAGAATGTGATAAACATAGCCTAATTTGAAAAATATCATGGTAAAATATCTCTTTTCCAAAGCCTAGAACTCTATATCAAAATATTCCTGTTCACAAGAAAGCTAAGTCTAAGTAACAGCCAACCAGTTAAGAACTATTACTTGCAATATCTCAAAGATTCCTTAGTTTGTGGATGCAAATGCAAAAGTAAAAAACAAAATCTGGTCTCTCTAATAAAATTTAGGAGCACTTAAAACAACAAAAACAAAAAACCCTGCCTGCCCACCCAGTCAAGCAAACAAGCAGGAGTCCTTTGTATTCCATGGTATTTTCTTTAAAAGAGAGCTAAAGCAGCAATGGGTCTGTGCTATAATTTGGTCTATCACCACCTGAGTTTCTTTCTGTGGACTTCTGAAACTGCATTACTACATCTACTGCTGAACAAGTATCAAAAGTCCAAAGAAAGCCTTCAAGTTTGGTAATTGGAAAAATTCTGGCATACCCTTACTTTGTGCCTTATGCAAACCATATTGTATACATAAACCCACCTGCCATGATGTCATCCAGCGTGTCATTGAGGGTCTGAGCAGGGCTGGCTACCATTAACCCTTGTTGTGTTTCTGTCAGAATTCCTTGCCCCAGCCCTGCCAATTGTGCTTGGCCCAGTACGGGCTGTCCAACTATAACTCCTTGCAGTTCTGTAAGATTTGTGATGGACCCTGGAGGTAAAGAACCTGTTGCCAAAGGCAAAGCTTGGGGCATCGCCAAAGGTTGGATTGGTGTAAAGCCCATCTGAGCAACACTCTGCTGGGGGTCATCTTTAAGCAAGATGGGATCCACTGGCTGTAATCGGGCATAGTCTCCTTCTGAAAGCTGTTCTCCAACTCCAACAGGAGTCAGGAGTCCCAGGTGTTGACAAGATTGCTGCTGTTGTTGCTGCTGAAGTTGAATTCTTTGAGCTTTCACCTCTAGATACTGCTTTTTTAACTGTTGTTGTGTTTTCAGTTGTAACTCTCGTTCTACTTTCTGCAGCTCCTCCAGAATCTTTTGTTTCTTCTGAATTTGCTCCTCTCTTGTCTTATTCAACTCCTCAATCTTCTCCTTGGTAAGTTGGTCAGCATGAGCCAGCTCCAAGGACTGCAGCTGTGCATTCTTTTCTATAGCTTCTTTTATCCTCTGTTCCAGTTCTGTTAACTTGCCCTGAGCCTCTTCTACAATGCTCTCGGGAGACTGATTGGTGATGTGACCCTGTACATCCTGGCTGTTAGCTGGCAAATGGCTGCTGGACTTTTGTTTAGAAGCAGCTGTGTGAAAAAGAAACCCCCTCAGAAGTGCACATGAATGGCATCCTCATTACAGAGTTATTGTTGGGAGGCTTAGTGCCAATAGTTATGCACCAAGTTATCAAATCCATACTTCAAGGATCCATGATTTCATTGGTGTGGGTACACCCTCCACCGATGCAGATCGCAACCCTCTCTACCTCTTAGAAGACTTTCATGAGTTGTTGTGGCCAAAAAACAAAACAAAACAAAACAAAACAAAATAAAAAATCCATCACCTCATGGCCAACTATCTGGTGATGAGTCTTTCCAAACTTAATTAGGCTGGTCCTCAGGTAATAGATAAACAATCTATCCCCAGACCATCCTTGAAGGCTTTCCAGCTTGGTAGGACCTGAAAGAGCTTGTGCTCCACTGGCACAGCCTTCGAGAGCCCAGGGTGACCTCAATGCCACGAGGAGGCATCAGGGGAGAACTTTAGTGGCGGATCAAACCCACAGAAGGTGGAATGTACCGTATGTGACTATAAGCAAATAACACCTTCTACTGTATCATCAATTCATGAGATATATGGATTATATACATACTTTAGAAATTCACTTCAAGACTACTGAAGGATTATATAAGTGAAAACTAAGCTTTGTAGTATCTAATTGGTACAACCAACTAAAATTTGAAAGTGTGTACAAATGATCATAGAACTGTGAATTGGAAGGGAGTTTAGAAATCATCTAGTTCAACCACCCTCATATTTGAGATGAGGAAATAGCCCACAGAAGCTACTGCATCTGGTAATAAAGGAAAGTAAAATTCTACCACAAACAGAAAAATACTGCTCAAGAGTATAGGAAAAAAAATTATCTTTGCAATTATCATTATAAAGCTCTTTAATTAAAGGTGTTATTTTTTTTTCCCCTCCATATTTAAGAATCTGGCTTAAACACAAAACAGTTTCAGAATCACTGAAAGTCAAGGGAAATTAAATCCAACTGAAATGTCTTTGTTGGAGTTTCAGGGCTGATAAAATCAGGACATGAATCTAAATAAGTTCACATCAGTAGAGAATAGGAAGTGGCCACCCTGGAGGAAACCATGATGGATGGCTTATGTCATCTGGTGTCCCATCCGCAGCCAAGCCAATAATATGACCTGGTCACAGGTACAGTGGCATCAATGGCCTGAGATATCCACCAATAGAAAAAAAATGCTGTAGAATAGGAGTCAGGACTGAAAACATCAGGTGGAAGAAATATGTAATAGTCATATTGGTAAGAAAGGAAAAAAAAAGAATACAAGCATCCTCACACTTAAAAAAAAGAAAGAGAACCACAACACCTTTTCAGGTAAAACTTTTAAAAAATAAGTAACTTCAAACTAATAGTTGAAATATTGGGAGTAGAAGGAAAGAATGGGACTTAGAAACAGATGTACAATATCCTAACTTTAAGTCTGAAAATGGATCTAAGGGAAAATTCTAGTGATTACAAGTGAATCTGAAATAATTAATCCAACTATGAAATTTGCATCAAAAACAACAATTAGAAAATTTCTATGTGATGCAGGATTTGAAATACCTTGCAGAGTTTTAAGAGACTCTAACTTAAACAAATTATACCCAGTTTAGTACCTCATAATAACTAATTATTTGGGGAAATTATGGTTAATCAAAATAGCATGAAGGATGAGCTATTCCATTAAGTATCAAACAACCAAATCTTCATGTTGGAATTTTAGCACAAATTCATGTTTTTAAAAATTTCTTTCTCTCCCTCTTAATCTCTTTGGCCCTCAAGACAGAGTATGTCTAGTTATAAATGAAAAAACAAAACAAAACAAAACAAACAAACAAAAAAAAAAGCCCTCCCAAATCACCTTAAAATTTCCAATAGCCATTTGGCATGAAAAATCATTTTTAAAAATAAGCATTCCACTTGTATAATTCTGTGGTTTCAACTTACAAAGAATTTTAAAAGAGTTGACAGAAAAAGAACTGACCTTTGCTCCTGATGGGAAGTGTAGCAGCCACAGTGGCAGGGGGCTTATCAGGCTCCTGCGGTGGTACTACCATGGGCAGTGCTTGCACAGGGACACGAGGAGCCTAAAATAGTATACAGTGATTAAACATATATCTTTTATCTCTATATCCATGCCTAAATAACATAAAATGTTGCTACAACAAATTCTAAAATATTTACCAAATGATACAGTGGAATGGTAGAGAAAAATAACATGTTTAATAGTTGATACTTCAAAGGCATTTTAAAGTGTACAAGTGTTACATTCACATTAGTGCACTGAGAGAATAAATGAGTTACCCAAGGTTTCATGGCTTCTATCTGCCTCACAATGAAGCTTTAACTCACATCATTATTAACTCCAAGCTCAGCAAAAAAAAAAAAAAAAAACAAAAAAAAAAAAAACTACAAAATCTCTATGCTTTTCAATGAGTATTATGACTTACAAATTCATTACAAGATCAAAGTCATTATGATAGAAAAAAAATAAAATAGAAAAATAACTGAATTGTAAAATGTTTTTCAAAAAGCATAGGGAAGGAGAAAGAATCTGTGTAAATAAAAATTAAATTAATTTAGGTTAAAATAGTCACTAATTACAGAATACAAAATAATACACAATGTTAGCTAACTCTTACCCGATTTAAATCATGGGATGGGGGTGTCAACTGAGTGACATCAGGCGGAGGAGCAGAAAGCAAATTATTGGGATAATCCAAAAGATAGCAAACAACACTTGTATGGCCACCTTTAGCTGCTTCAATCAACATTGTTGAACCATCCTAAAAGGAGAGGAGGGACACAGTAGAGGAAAAGCAATTACATAAAATGCTACTTTAGAGGCAAATCATGAGACATGGGATATCATGGTAAATTTTATTCTGAAGAGGACAAATTGAAACAGTGCTTTGCAACATTGTAAATTTAAATATTAACAATCTATACATTTTATTATATTTATTTTTTATAATAGTACCAAGGGATTTATGCTTATGATTTGTCAACAATTAAAATGAATTTTATTTTCTCACTATTCATACAATGTGCCTTTTCATTTAAAAATGAAATAAATGTTTTTAATTTCAATGTATTCAAGGTACATTTAGATGAATTGGACTTACAAAACCTGTATCCTAAAACTGACTACTTGTAATTACTGACTTATTCTAACCATTAGTAATTCCAACCATTAGTGCTTCCAAAAGCAACAAAAATCAAATATGTATATTCATCTCTCTTTGCCAATATTAAAGAATTTAAAATCTATGGTCTTTGACCTATAAACATTTTTTATATCAGAAGGGGTAAGACTCACAAAACCAAGAAGATGCCATTTCATTAAGAACAAGAGAGAATCTTAAAACACTCCATCAAACACCTGGAGTACATACTTTGAGTCTATGAGTGGGATCGGCCCCGTGAGCCAGGAGTAACTCCACCACCGCCAGGTGGCCACCTGCACAAGCCAGCGACAACACCGTATGATCATTGTTTGCTGTGGTTCTGTTCACATTGGCTCCTGAGAGATACAAGTTTGAAAAAATCATTCAGGTAAGACAGATTTTATTCCCAATTAATATCCCAAATCTTTGTTGGTAAATGAAGCTCGATTTATACTCAGAATATTTCATTAGTAGATTGCATAGTAACTGACATTTATATAGTACTGTGAGGTGTGCAAAGCACTTTACGGACATGATCTCATCTAACAGTTAAACTATGAGAAAGGTGTCATAGGTGTTATTTGGCTCAGTAAGGTTATCAACTCCCAGCTATTTAGCCATAGTAGTTGGATTTCAATCCAGGTCTTTCCTTATTATAAGTCCAGAATGAAGGAAACATAATTCAGAATTAAAAAGGATATTCAGTTAAAGATTAAAAAATCAAAAAAACTTATACTAAAAAATTGAATATCAGAGATCATAGATTCACAGAAGTAGGAAAAAGAGGTTCTAAAAATCAAATTAAAAATAAGTAAACTGAAATCTAGACAACTGGCATATCCAGGAACAAACACCAAGACCATTTTAATGCCAAAAGTGAAACAAAGGATCTGCTTTCTAACCATTCCCATACGTTTACTCTTATACATTGCCATAATAGATATGTAATTTAATGGTAGAAACAGTAACATAGGTGAGAGAATATGGAATCATAAAGTCTTATAAATAAAGATAAAAAGGAAGCATAGAAAATATTTGAGCTAATTCCCTTATTACACAAAGAAAGAAACTGATTGGCAAACAGAAGTGCCTTGTCCCTGGGTATTTGAGCAGAGTACAGGGAATGTCAGGATTACAAAAAACAATTTCATAAAGAATTTGTAATTTTATCAGAGAAAAATTCTCAGGTTGGAGATCGCAACCAGTTTTGAGGTTTGGAGTAAATTCTCAGTCACCAAAAATTTAGTTAAGTGAATTATACAAGGACACAGATGACCAAACAAAGATCTCACTGACTTCAAGCTCAGGACATGCTTTTTATTATTTCAAAATAACTTCATTTTGAAATCCATGCATTACTTCACATTAATCAAACATTTATTACCTGCCAATGCAATGGGTACATAAGTCTTAAAACTCTTGACATAAATATTAACCCCTTTGGGACCCAATTTTCTCACCTGTTAAAGGATGAAACTGAAACAGTTAATTTCTAAATCTGCTTTCAGCTTATAAAATTCAGAGCTTATATGGGAGAAATTGATGAAAATAACAGTTTTTTTTTTTTTTTCCAAATAATGCTATTTGTTGATTCGGAAAACATCACGGACATGTATCAACTATGATAGAAAAGGTTCATCAGTAGCAATAAAGAGGGATAAATATAGGCATTCTCCAACTTCAAAACCAAGAGATAAATATCTATGTAATTTGACTGAAATCATTTCTCCTAACACAAATCTTGGGAAAAGGAGATGCACCCTTTCATAGCTGCCAAGTTCTAATAACAATAATATGGATTCAAAAGGGAGAAATTGGGACAGGAAAAAAAGTTATCTTAAAAGAAAATCCCTGAGAAGCCTATGAAGGATGTTCTTACTCTTGGAATTACTCCCAACTCACCCATTTTTTTTTTTAATTCTGGGGATTTGGAGGGCCCACCATCATCCTTTTGATGCTGGCTGTTATGCCAAAAACCTTACCTTTTCATTTTTCTCTTTAGGAGGCAATGTTATCTTGGGTACCAAAGCACATGCGTGCTTCAAAAGAAAAAACAAAAACCAAAAGAACAAAACAAAATAAAACAAAAATTGCCCCCTAAATATTATGCTTCCAATTGAGGGAAAAGAGGGAGGAACAAAAGTGACAACACAGAAAGTGGGAAGTTATCACAGCAAGAAAAGAAACAGATGCATTTTGATAGACTGGCGAGAGGAGCCAGGCCAGAGTTGCCTTAGAGAAACCCAACAGGGAGAGGTAGAGAAAAAATAAGAGAACACCAATCCATAGTGATAGGGAAGGGGTTTGCTATCTAGAGGGGTAAGCAGGGCTTTATGTCTCATTTATATCATCAGACCTTCACCACATCATTGGATCCAGTTGTCAACCTACTAACAGACACAGAGCTAGGAAATGGTCAGGCAGGATTTTAATCAGACAATCCAAATCCACACCAACAGTCCCTCTACTATGCATATAGTTACCAGGATGCAAGTCATATATTTAATTTGGAAACTGCCTAGAAATGCTAGCAGAAGCAAACACTATTGCAGGGAAGTTCAAAAACCAGAAACTAAATGTACGTTTATATGCGCTCCTTACAAAGGTCTAATTTAGACAAAACACCTCACCCCATCTACCATTCTCAATAAGCTTGAAGGCAAGTATATTGCTAGTATTTAAATAGATTTTAATATTATTGTTCTATGGGAAACGAAATGAGTAAGATGCTCTCAGAAAAAAAAAAAAAAAAAAAAAAACCTGGAAAGTCCTCTATGAATTCAAGCAAATTGAAATGTACCGAATACAAAGTAACAGCAATGTTCTGGGATGACCAGTTGTAAATGACTTTGCCATTCTCTGTTAAACAAAGATCCACAACTACTCTGAAGGACTTATGATGAAAACTCCTATCCATCTCCAAAGAAGGAACTGATTGGATCTACATACAGATTGAAGGATTCTACCTTTCTCACTCTCTCTCGTTTAGTTTTTGCTTTTTTTTTTCTTCAGGGATTTTTAAAAATGTTTTCTTTCATAACATGAATTTTATGGAAATATTTTACATAATTTGACATGTGGTTTCTTAATTGGGGCTGAAGGTTGGGATAAGAGAAAACTTGGAACCTAAAGTTTTAAAAACAAATTTTAAAAAATCTGCTTTAAATGTAACTGGTGGAAAACAATAAACAAAATCTTCCAAAATTATTAATAAAATTAATAAATGAATGTATGATGAACAAGATAAATAAGCTTCTGTCATCACCAGCAAAAAAACAAAATAAAACCCACCTTTGCTAATTAAAAATTGAACCGTACACACATGACCAGCTCTTGCAGCTTTCATTAATGGAGTTCTTCCACCTTCAGATTCATGCTCCTGTTTTAAAAAAATTAAGAAAATATCAAAAGCATTTAATTGCCCGTGATAACAATTTATTTTTTAATAAATATCACAACCAATATAGGAAAGCACAAAATTATTCCTATACATTTAACATTAAATTCAAGACTTGTAATGTTAAGCACTGAACAATGTTTTAATTAAAATCTTTACCAATTTTCTCCTATCCACTTACTTCTATTATTTGGACTCACAAAAATGATATCATTTTTCGATTCAAATTTCTTTCCAAAAGAATCTTACAGCATGTGATGGTAATGGCAATCATTACATTTATACGATTAACCTTTCACATCATATTATTAGAGCTCTCTTTTGTTTCTCATTGCGCTGGCTCTCTTTACCTTTCACCAATTCTTCATTCCAACTTTTTCCACTGCAGCACCTTCACTTTCAGATGGGCAGATCAAAGTCTAAGTAATGACCGCACAATTTCTTTCAAAAAATAAAGAAATAACCACAAAGGTGTACAACAGCTTTTTCTAATGTCAAAAACTTGACATATAAATCTGTATTCTGTTCATTTTAAATAGAAGCAGGCAATGGGGGGGAATGAAGAGAAAAGAGAAAGGAAGAAACTTCACATTCATAAATTCTATATGATTTTCTTTTAAATGTATAAATTTTTTTCTTTATTTCCATATTTCCCATTTCCCAATTTCCCCATAGTAGTTAAAATCTCTCCCTGCCAAATCCAGTCAGGAAGTCATTCGTTCATCCATCCATCCATTCTGCAAGCCATATTTGTAGTGGACCTTGATAATATAAAGACAAAATTGTTCCCACCTTCAAGGAGTTTACATTCTTGAGTGAGAAAATGTGTTGGGCACACAGATAAAGACAAAATATTCATTCAAAAAACATTTATTGAACGGCACACAGATAAAGACAAAATATTCATTCAACAAACATTTATTGAACTAAGTGTCTAGGAAATAAAATAAAAAAAATCTGAGTCTCTGCTGGCAAAGAGGTTATATTTTATAGCCAGGAAACTTATGTGCAGATAGGATGGTATTAGCAGTAGGGAGGTGGGGAAAAACTAGAATAAGTTTCCAACAGAAAGTAATATTTAAGCTGAAATTCTGAAGGAAGATAGATCCTAAACCTCATGAAAAGAGGAAATATATTTCAAGGAATAACCTGCAAAAAGGCACATTGGGATATGAAAGCAAGAGTGTATGCCAATGTGGCTAGAAGATACAGTAAATGAGGTGAGAAATAGGAAATGTGTCTGGATGGATAAGTTGAAGCCAGACTGTGCTTCAAGGTTCTCCCTAAGTGCCTGACCAAAAAGTTTGCATTTTTATGTGAAAAAGCAAAAAGAGAAATGACATGGCATTTTAAAATACTGATTTCACAGATATATGGAGGCTATAATAAAAGGAAAAACAGGGTAAGGCTGGAGAAGAAATTAGAAGGCAATACCCAAAGAAGAAGTGATGGCATAGTGAACAATGATGGTGATGCCATCATTGCCATCAGTAGAAAGAAAAGGTGGCTGAAAAAGTTAAGCAATATGGTTTGTGAACCTAGAAGGAATGGTGATATACTCAAAAGAATTAGAAGCAAGTTAGAAAGATGTATTTGGGGAAAATAGTAGGATCAGAGAATTATATGAGCTTTATTTTTGACATGCTGAATATAGATGACTATAGAATAATCAATTTCAGACATTAAACAGATAGTTGTTGATATAAAACAAACTCAGAAAAGAAGAATTGGATAAAAAATCTTAGACTAAGGTGTACTGAGATGAAAAGTACAATTGGAAATGTTGAGCTGATTCCCATGAAAATTCTACAAAGTAGTAAGAATCATTATGCATTCATAAAGATCATATAAAACTAATCTCATGGACAGATAGTGTAAAAGCCAGAGCTTACAAGGCTCCCCTCCAAAAAACTATAAATACCTCAAATCAAATTCTGGAGCAAGAGACCCAAACAAAATGACAGAAGTACACATTTTCTCAGCCTAAGATAATTTAAGAGGTCCACAAAAAAAAAGTCTACAAGACTAGTGGTAGGCCTCATAGGCCACCATAACCACAGCACCATGGGGTTATGGGATGGAGTGGTGAGGTTTATCCCAGAGACAGTTAAGGGGGTTAGATAACTGGTCAGAAAGAGATTTGAGAGGACCCTTTACTGACACTGAATATAGCTAGTACTGACTGGCAACTGACCATAAGCAGTTCCCAAGGAGGAGAGAAGTGCCTGTGATCCATTCATAAAAGAACATGGGTCTTGGTCACAACTTAAGGGTCAAGAGGAACACTAGGCCCCGAAGCTTCAAGGGAGTAAAGGCCCTACCTGAAAAGGACTAGAGATCAGAGGAGTACATCAATGACCATAACCTCTTTCAGAATCACATCACCTTAGAAACACCCAAATTTACCCCAGAACTAGCTCTGAAAACAGCAGCACCAAAAAACTTAAGTTTGGTACCATGCAACTCCAGCCCCTGGGGAGCTGAAGTCAATACTAGTAAGTGCAAAATCTCAAGAAATAAGATGAAAAAGTGAGAAAACAACAACAACAACAACAACAACAACAACACACACACACACACACACACACACACACACACACACTCACTCATTCTCACGGGCTCGCTCTCGCGCGCTCTCTCTCTCTTTCTCTCTCTCTCTCTCTCTCTCTCTCTCTGTGTCTCTCTCTCTCTCTCTCTCGACTTATGTAGCTAAGAACATCAAGACATAAATGAGCTCCAAAGAAGACAACAATATCTGTAGTTACAAAGCCTTATAGAAAAATGCTAATTAGATGCAAGCCCCACCTCTCCCCCCAAATTCCTGGAAGAGTGAAAGAAAAGAGATTAAAAATAGAAGGAAAATTGGAAAAGTAAAGTGATGCAAGAAAATTACGAAAAGAGAGTAGTTTGGTAAAAGAGGCATAAAAAAATTTAAGAAAACATCTTAATAAAACAAAACCGGCATTAGAGTAAAAGAGGTCAAAAAAATTCCAAAAAACTCCTTTAAAAGCAGAATGGAGCAAATGAGAAAGTACAAAAATTCATAGTGTAATTATCAGAAACAGGAGAGACTTGGGCCTTGGTTTTGAGAGGAAAGATAAAAGGATGGAGGAAAATAAACTGTTAGTAATTTCAAATAGGAATGTGAATAGAATGAACTAACCCATGGGAGGGAAGCAGACGGCAGAATGGATTAGGAACTAGAATCTAACAATATGTTGTTTTAAAAACAGAGGTACATTTGAAACAGAAAAACACAAAGTTTAAATAAAGGGTTGGGGAAGAGACTATTATACTTTAGCTCAAGTGAAGAGAACAGAGTTGGACATCATGATCTCAGACAAGGATAAAGCAAAAATAAATGTAACTGAAAGAGATCATCAGAAAGACTACATTTTCCTAAAAAATTTTATTAGTTTCTCTAATACATTCCTCATTTTTCAAATATACAGCAAGCTAAGTCAAATTCAGAAGTAATAGCCACTTCCCAAAAACACGAACAGTCAGTTTTCAGAAGAAAAAATCAAAACCGTCTACAGGCATACAAACAAACAAACACTTGATGAATTAATCCCATCATTCTGGGGGACAATCTGGAACTGCGTCCAAAGGATTGTAAAACTCTGGGTACTTTTTGAACCAGCAATACCAATTTTAGATGTAAAGACAATAAAGAAACATGATGATGAAACAAGAAAAGGACTATATGCATGAAAATACACAGCATTTTTTTTTTTTTATAGAACAAAGAGTTGAATATTGAATTCACTCAATATTCATGAATTTACTCATCAAATGGGGAATGGCTAAACAAGTTGTGTATAACTTTGAGGAAGTACTTACTACTATATTATAAGAAATGCTGAAGGGAGTGGTTTCATAACTTGCTAAGATCTATCTGAACTGACATAAAGGTGAGAAGAACCTGAAGATTATGGTGCACAATAATAACAATCTTGTAATGATGATTAATTATGAAGACTTGGCTGCTCTGATCAACACGATTCAAGAGAATTCCAAATGGCTCCTGATGAAAAAATATTACCTATCTCCAGAGAGTAAATTGAAGTGTAAAATTCTGTGTTTTTTTGGACATACTGCTAATATGGAAATATTTTGCATGATTTCATATGTAAAACACACATCACATTGTCTGGTTAGGGGAAAAATGGTAGACAGGGAGAAATTCTCAAATTCAAAATTTAAAAATAAAAGTATGCTAAAAAATAATTTTTAAAGGAATAAAGTTAGAGGCTAATATCATTTGATCTTTTCCAAAAAATGTTTTTTAACCCGAATTATTAAGACTATTAACATCAGAGGAATTGAATGCCTTTGGAGTTCTTCCTATACTATTTAATATTTTTTAAATCGCTGCCTTAGATAGATGGCTTTTTATCAAACTTGCTAAGGACAAAAAGCTAGTAGCATTTCTATAAGCATCTACTATGTGTCAGGAACAGTTCTAAGTGATTTGCAAATAGTATTTCCTTTGCTCTTAAAACCTTGTGAGGTAGATGCTATTATTATTCCTGTTTTAAAGTTGATGAAATTTGAACAGGTTAAGTGACTTGCCCAAGGTCATACAAGTGATGGGTGTCTTTTCAGGTCTCTGAAACACCAAGGCCAGTTCTAGACACACACACACACACACACACACACACACACACACACACACACACACACACACACACACGAGGATCTAAGAGTTGACAATACAGATTATCTATGATTTTCTGATGTTTGGTATTTATAAACTTATTGATATGCTAACAGAATTGGGCTAAATCTTAAAAGATAAGATTTATCTAGCCTAGCTAGAGGAAAGATATTCAACAAAGACAAGCATTTAATATATAGAATTGATTCAGGAGAGGGATCCACCCCTGACTAATGACCAGCCAGACTTCTAAACTTGCCAGAAGCACTGGAGCTTATTCTGCACTCAAAATACCAGGAAGAAAGGGAAGTTAACCAAGCCCTAACTCAATGGAGGAGAACCTTTTTTTCTGCAGAGGGCCATTTGGATATTTATAACATCATTTCAGGATCATAAAAAAAGATCAACTTAAATGAACTCAAGCAGTAGTAGACTGCTGTCCTCTGCAGTTGCCTGGGCATGGCCAGACTAAATGATTTCTTAGTTCCTTGAGTCAATGCTTTTCAAGAAAAAACTGCATGATGACAAGGCTATTGATCTCACAAAAAAAAAAAAAAAAAAAAAAAATTTCACTCACTCTCACACTTACTCTCTGTCTCTAAAAAAAATTTCTGAAAAAATCTGAAAATATATAAAACAAACAACATAACTTTAAAAATTAGTGAAATCTTAGAATGTATATTTAATAAAGGCACATTTCTGCAATTTAGGACATTTTCATGCCCTATCCTTATCAAGACAATTAATCAGTTCTAGGCACCTCATTTTATGAAGGTCACTGACAATCTGGAGGACAACCAGGAAGGTAAATGTTATCAAATACTCATGATTTGGGGACCAAGTGAAGGAACTGTGACTGTCCAACATGCAAATGAGAAGACTTAATCAGAACATGATGGCCACCTGCAAGGGATGCCACATAAAAGAAAAATAAATTTTCTGCTTAATTACAGAAGAAAAAAAAGTAGAACAAATAGGCGGAATATGCAAAGAGGAAAACTCCCAGTTTAAAGGAAAATATCCTAATCATCAGCACTATCCCAAACTGGAACTGACCACCCTCAGAGGAGGTAGACCTCTATCACTGGTGCTTTCCAAGCCAAAACTGGCTGAGCACTTTTCAAAATTGTTGTGGAAGGGATAACTGTTAAATGCTGTTTGGACTAAGGATATGTTCTCTTCCCCCATCAAAAGATACGTTTCTAGAGGATAAGATCTATTTCACTTTCTTGTATTTGTAATCCTGGTACTTAGGTTAGTGCCCATATTTTAATGTCTAAAACCCACCTTTTTAATTATTTTAAGTTTGTTTTTTTTTTCGAAAGAATTTAACAGAGCTTACCAAATCTGCTCCTGCCTGAAGTAATACATCTGCTACATCAGTATGTCCATTTTCACAAGCATATGTTAATGCTGTGTCTCCTGTTGCTGTTGTTGCATGTACATTTGCTCCTGAAGCAACAATAAACAATGTATTTACTTACATATAAACCCCATTTGCTTAGATGAAAATAATTTATTTAAATTTTTACAACTTTTTTTTCTAAAAATGAAATTTACTAAAAGCATATATTCTGATAGATTCTGAGAGTAGCATCATCACTTAATTTATGCTGTAAATGTACAGAAAATATATATATAGCATAAAGATGTTGCAGAATTGAGCTAGATAAGCTATTTTAAGATTTCCCCTAAATTATATTTACACACACACATTTTTAAAATGTCTACCTGCTGCTAGTAAATATTTGACTAATTCCAAATGGCCCTCTTGAGCAGCTTCCATTAAAGGGGTAGAACAGCCCAACTCGATGTCAGCTCCTGCCTTAATTAGAAAATCCGCCACTTCAAGAAAACCTCCACAGCAGGCTAATGTCAAGGCAGTTTCCTGGGTTTCTTCTGTCTGTGCATTGATATTGGCTCCTTTAATTAAAAAAAAAAATCCCAATTAATTGAAAAATATTTTTCAAGAGATTTTTTTAAATGACTGTTTTCCTTAAAAACAACAACAAAAAAAACAACTTAGTAAATGTAGATTTAAATGCTGCAAAATATTAAATGGTTGAGCATAATTATAGAAATCTCCCAACATCATGAACACATTAATAGTAAAAAAAAATATTAAATATTCTAGATAAAGAAAATAATCTTACATATATCTTATTATAAACCCTGATTAACCATTAAAAAAAAAATTAGAAATAAGTAGAAAAAATTAGAAAAATGGCACATGATCAATTATTTTTTTTTAAAATATTAGGAATCCCAAAACAGCCATACGATTACACAAATGTTTTATACAATTAATTTTCACAAAAACAACAATTCCAATTATATGAACATCTCATTTATCCATGCAAAAACACCATGAATTATTTTATTTTGAATGGATTAAACTGGAGTATTCCAAATTCCAATTCTGAAATCAGATTCAAGACACTTTAGCAAATAATACTTTACTGTTTTTTAAACAATTAAGTATAGGTAGTATTTTCAGGTGGCCAAAAATGGAAAAAAAATTTTTTTCTTCTATTTTTGAAGACACTAAATATGTTCTAACACAGCCTCTATTTCAAAAGTGAACTTTAAAAAAAAAAAAAAAAAAAAAAACAACTTACATTTAGCCATAGTGACAAAAAAAAACTATCAAAATGGAAATATTGAAAAAATACATATTTAAATCTCATTACTTTTTTTCTTTTGTTAAAACAAAGAATAATCAAAAGTATCCACTTAAAAAAAGGGGAAAGAAATGACAACAAGAATATATGATTTGAGTTTAGATCCTCTGACTCCAAATTCAAAGTTCTTCTCACCTGTATTAAGCTCCCTTTCACAGCAAGTTTCCTATGTATGTTATAAATTACTAAGTTAACTCCTATAGGAAAAAAAAAAGGCAATAGAAATCTGGCATATTCAGTCTTAAATATTCCATTAACTTCTAATTTACTTCTTTTCAATAACTTTGCTTGTTTATGAATTTATAGCTACCTTGACCCAGCAGCAAGGCCACCATCTCTTCATGCCCTTCTCTAGCTGCTTCCATAAGTGGTGTATAACCTTCATCATTGACCTCTTCCAAATTGGCTCCACGCTCAATAAGCAGCGCTGCTAATTCCACATGACCCCCACAGGCAGCTAAAGTCAGGGGGGACTCAAACGAATCAGCAGGCATATTCACTTGCGCACCACTGTCAAGTAGTAACCTGGCCACTTCAACATGGCCATCCTGAGCAGAAAAGAAGGATTACAACAAATCATTACATTTAAGTAATATGAAGACTAAAACTTCTAGGTTAAATAGTTTTCTATAATTCTGTATTTTAACCTAATTGGTACATCTTTCAAGTAACAAACAAGTAGTGATCAATTTAGGGTCACATGATTAAATATGACATTTAAGTCCACAAGTCTTATATTAAATATGTTTTTGGAACCATATTGATAAGGAAGAAGAAAAGGAGGCAGTGGACCACAGAAATCAAGATATAGTTTAAAATTAAGGCAAGAGTATAAACTGACTTGGCAGACAACAATGGAATAAACACAAAGTAGTATCTTACCAAATGCAAAATTCTGTGACAGTGACAAAACACTATGGGAATTAAAAAAATGAAATATAAAGTCTTTGTCGCACACAGCCCCTTTCTCTTTCTTTGAAGTACAACTCTACCTGTTAAATAAAATGCCTCCCTCTCAAACTGTCTGGCATTTAACTTAATAGTAGCTTCATATTTATTTTTCTATATATTGGTCTTTCCCAATTAGATTGTAACTTCATTGCAAGCAGGGATTGTTTCAGCCCTTCTATTTGTATGCCCAGTACCCTGTATAATGTGATTTAGTTGACTGAAGTATGTTTCAAATGCAAGAAAATTCCAGGATAAAATATTAACAATATAGTTGGTGAATATACTGAAAAGGAAGCAGTGGTTTACAAAGAGTGAGTATGTCTTCATCAAGAACAAGTCATGTCAAACTTTCTTGCATTGGCAAATGAAGAAGGATAATGCCCAAAGACTACATTTAAAAAAAAAAAAAAAAAAACACTTTGGATAAAGTGTCTCACACTACTTTTATGGACAAGATGATAAAATACAGACCAGGCTTTGCAAGCAATATCCAGGGATTTGTGCTTGGCCTTGAGTTGTTTTTAACAGTTTAGCAATGGCAAACGCATATATGAAATGCTCATCAAATTTGGATGTGACATAAAAGCTGGAAGAGATATTTAACAAATTGGATACAGTGTTAGGATCCAAAAAGATCTTGACAGGTGAAAGCATTGGATTGAATCAAATAAAATTAAATTCAATAGAGAAAAATGGGCCTTAAATATCAAATTTTTTGCAACATGGAAAAAGTATTTTTATGTTCTTAAAAAAAGAAGAAAATTATACTTGGATAAAAATTGAAGATGTCTATGGAGCATTCTTAAAGATAATATCCAACGAAAGATAAGAATGTATTCAAAACAAGAATTCCTGTCTCACTTTCTGGAATTCCGGTCAGAAACTATTTCTTCTCAACTCAGGTACTACAAAGCACTCTATCCAGAGTATCTAGCTCAATAAATCTTTTTGTTAACTGTTGAATGATCTCTGGATAGCTCATTACCCGAGTCAGGCCCAGTCCATAACATTTAAGTCATGAAGGAATGGGAAAAAATTATCATGTTGAAGCAAAGACTGTAATGCAGAGGAGAGGAAGCCTAGATTAGCCTCTAGGCTTCCAGTGCAGTTTTTGGTAAAGCCTCTAAATATAGTGGCTTAACTATTAACATTAAACATTCTGACCCCTTTCCATGGAAATTAGGAAGTAAACTGTAATTGCTCAGCAAGAAGAAATCATTAAGAATAAGTCTTTAAGAACAGGATTTGGGTTTTTTTGGTATTGTCATTTTGGTACTGACACTTCAAGACCCTTTTTGGGGTTTGGGCAGAAATATCAGAGTGGTTTGCTATCTCTTTCTCCAGCTTCCTTTATAAGAAAAGTGAAGCAAACAAGGATGATAAGGCCAGAAAACTAGTTGAGTGCCTGAGGCTGGATTTGAATTCAGAAAGATGAGCAAGTCTCCCCCATTCCAAGTTCAGGACTCGTTGTACTATGATGCCACCTAGAGACCCACAGGAACAATCCCTGATGGTAAACTGTCTTTTGCCGACTAGCTGTGCTATCCTTTAACAAGTCAATCCTGATAATTAAAACTCCTCCAAGTTTTATTGGGGAAGTTTTGTCACAAAACTCAATTTATCTTCAAACCAGCCAGAAAAGTTTTTTTGGAAAGTATTTCTCTTCCCATTAAAAAAAGGAAAAATAAGAAGTTTTAGCTGCTTAAAGAGATGTCTTCTTATATTGATATTGTTCATGGCCTTCATTTTAATGCTTCAAGTTAGGCCCACCAAAAGAAGAACCTACTCAGATTTAAGGGAGTCATTTATAAGTGAATGCAGAAAAAGTTGTTGAGTTTCAAATGGCTTTTGGGACATAAGGATGCAGGTGAATTTGCGGTCTCCAGTCTTGCTAACAGGTGTCAAGAGGGACCAGGATCCTCTAATACCAAAACAATGAAAATTGAGACAGATTCAATGAATTTTAAGACTGTTACCTATGTTAAATAAACTGTTTTGCTTTTTCATTTGGAATATGAGAGGACAATAAAAACTGTGATAAATTGTTTTGGTTATGATCATTTGGTGCAAGCAATAAAGGAAGGCACTCAAAAGGGCAATGCTTAAAATACTCCAAAAGCTCAAAGACCTTTGTAGAATCACAGCTATGGAAAATGTACTAATGAATAACCCAGCTAATTTTCTGAAAACAGGGATACTGAATCCAAGATTTCTCGAGAACTAAAAATGGCAACTCTCTGGGACTTCCAAAATGAAGCCCTGGGATAATTTGGACTCCACCAATATGAACTCCCCCAATTCTAGTAAAAATGACAATCACTTGCAAATATATTGTCCCTCAAACCTGGCTATACTTTATTTTATTTTTATATTTTCTTTTGTATTTTTCCCAAAAGATGATTATCCTAAACTAGACATTCCTAGTCTCAGTGTTAACTATTTGCAATAACAATGTCAAACGTTTAGAAGGGCTCATTCAAACACTAAATGAAGGGATATTCAGATGAAGATGGGGAAGGGCTGAAAGGGCCAAAATAGGTCCCCACAAAGGCCCAGCAGAGCTAGGCCCACAGCAGTCCCTTGCTTGATAGTAATTTGTTCTCTCTAAATTACATCTAGCAGTGGTCTTTTTTAGGAAAGTTTGGAAGACAAAGGGATGGACCTGTTGGGAGATGATGGGCTTGCTGACAATAACTAAGTGAAAATATCTACACAACCTCACCACAAAAAGGGGATAATCTCACAGAGGACTTTAATAGAGCAATGTTTTTGGTGTCCCTTCCATCCCCATCATGAGGCTCCCAGAGAAAAGTGGGTCCTAGCTAATGAGCAAAGGAACCTTTCCACCATCCATGATAAAGAAGGATGACTTTTCTTGCCATTCCTGGTCATGAGTACCTGTTTATATCACAAGAACAAATCACTGTCAATTAGAGAGATTTGGATTATCCATGATGAGGACCTGACAATTTTTTTCTTGAAGATGTGCTCCCCTTCCAAAAAAAGGAAATAAGCCTTGGAATCCTGGTATACCTTTCCATATATTTATTCAATCATTTAGGGGACTACTGTTACATTGTGTGTTATGTTGTTTAATATATTTCTATTTTAGCTTTTTTGAAACCTTTAGATCAATTTGAGCAGTTGCATCCCTAAACT
Source organism: Antechinus flavipes (assembly GCF_016432865.1). NCBI lineage: Eukaryota > Metazoa > Chordata > Mammalia > Dasyuromorphia > Dasyuridae > Antechinus > Antechinus flavipes. The sequence goes on along the minus strand of NC_067403.1, from coordinate 168,546,807 downwards.
CTAGCAAGCAGTGGAAGGAACTCTTTAAGACCTTAAGGACTTTCCCCAAAAGGGATATTACATGATTCAAACAATACCAAGACAGCATGATTCACCTGTAAGTGAGGTTGCCTAAAAACACGTTTTTGATTAGTTTAGGGGTCAAAGACTCCTGTAACATGTTGATGGCACGTTCTGATAATTGGTTAGTAGACTACATGAGCAACTGAGTTAAAAGAGTTCTGTTCAGTTGAAATACTTGATGTATTTGCAATGTTTGTCCTCAATCCTTGTTGAGTATCCTCCTTCTGTTACTTGGTAAGTTATTAAGTGTCAACTGTATGCCAGGCACTGTGCCAGTTTTGCGGCATAGGAAGGCAAAAAGAAAAACAGAGCTCAGCTCTCAATGAAAACTCTAAAGGGGGACACAGGAAACAAATACAAACTACATACATGATAACTTTTGTGTTATCATGAAACAAAATCAGAAACAAAAAAAAGGCCCCAGAACTGAGAGATTGGGGAAGGAAGGCTTCCTGTAGAAGGTAGGATTTTAGTTGGTACTTAAAGGATTTTGTGAATCTAAAAGAGGAATGGAAGCTAATAGAAGTTTCTGAGTGAGAGAGTTGTGTGTCTGAGAACGGTGGGAAATACATGTGTGAGCAGAAGAAAGATCCAGAGACAGACATGGACTGATCTATTCTTTTAAAGTTACTTTGATGGCAAAATGGAGAACAGAATAGATCTGAGAAAAATCAAGAAGCCAAAAAGCCAATACAGATTATCACTAAAGCGAGTAAGCAAAACAAAAATTATCAATGCAACCTTTTGATGACCATGTTTTAATTTATGACTATATTCCTAGTCCAGTGTTTTGAGACTTTGGATGGACTAAATAAAAAAAGCTGAAAATTTACTTCACTCCCTCCCTTCTTTACCTATGTCATAACAGAATAACATTTTGGTTTGTTTTGCTAACTTGCTTTTTTTTCAACTCTTTCTTTCCTATCTATTGTTATAAAAGATTATGGAGTATAATAAAAGTTGTCAATAACTTTCTAAAAATTAAATGAATTGGGAAGCCAAAATAGAAACAGCTACTGCAAAAGAATACTAAATTTTGATATGATCATAATATATACAAGATATTCAAAAGAATTCTAATACCATTTTAAGTGAGCAAAAAAGAATATAAGGATGGGGTAATTCACACACAAAAGGAAGGAGAGAAGAAAGGGCTGTGCTCATATGGACTTGAAAGATGCCTTAGTGACAATAAAGATAACAGAATTCTAGGGATTTAAAGTAGTCTAAAAAAAAAAAAAAAACCTACAGATTATCTGGAAAAGAAATACCCAGTTAAACTTCAAGTATAAAGAACACTGGGAAATGAATATAAACTGCTTGCATTTTTGTTTTTCTTCCTGGGTTATTTATACCTTCTGAATCCAATTCTCCCTGTGCAACAAGAGAACTGTTCGGTTCTGCACACATATATTGTATCTAGGATATACAGTAACTTATTTAACATGTAAAGGACTGCTTGCCACCTGAGGGAGGGGGTGGAGGGAGAGAGGGGAAAAATCGGAACAGAAGTGAGTGCAAGGGATAATGCTGTAAAAAATTACCCTGGCGTGGGTTCTGTCAATAAAAAGTTATCAATCAATCAAATAAATAAATAAACAGATAAATAAATAAATAAATAAGCTTCAAGTATAGATGGCATGAAGTACCTCTTCCAGATAGTGACAGGGCCAACAAAAATAGATGGCCTCTAAAAAACTCTTCAGATAATCTTTGTGAATGGGCAGAACACCATAGGAAATATTCTGAAAATATTCAAACAATTCAATTTTAAAAGGACTCCGTGGCTTGATGGTACTGTTGGTAAAAATAAAAACTGATTCAATTGTTCTAGGGAGTAATTTGGAATTTTACTAATGAAGTGACTAAAATGACATCCTTTTACAGAGATTTCACTGCTAGGCATATACCAAGCCTCTCTTCCCCCAATAGAAAGACTTACACATCAACATTTTTATAGTATCACCTTTAATGACTAGAAACTAAACATATCTTTGACAATTAAAAAACACTTAAAAAACTGTGGTACATGAATGTAATAAATGAATACAGGTTAATATAGGAAGACAAACTAACAGATGCAAAGCAAATAGAAACAGGGAAATACTGTTCACAACAAATGAAAAAGTAATAAATGAATACTGTGGGAGAAAAACTAAATGCTGTGAAATTTTAATGAACATTATAAATTATTAAATTATAATGAATTTCTGAAATAAAGAGAAAAAAGATACTTCCTCAACTTTTTTAGAGACAAGAGACCATGGGTATAGAACACTGCATATAGTATATACTATTCAGTTTTGCTTATCAGTTTTCTTTTTCTTTTTGCTGGGGAGTTGGGGTTAAATGACTTACTCAGTCACAAATCGAAAAACTATAACACCAACTGGTCCAGTCACTTGTTCCTTTTTGTCTGAGGTTAGATTTAAACTTAGTTGCTACCAGGGCTGATGCTCTATCCACTGTGCCATCTAGCTGCCCTAATTACTTATTGGTTTTTGATATTATTGTTATTCTTTGGTTTAAGACAGCTTTCTGAAAAAGGGGGTAGGAATGGTTACATTGGAAAATGTGAAGCATACAAAAACAAAAGATATTAAAAACATTCTTCCAAGTTTAAAAAAAGAAAGACGCTGACAGTGAACTACCACAGAATTCACCGGTGGAAGGATCTTAAGAGGATTTTTCAATGCAGTTTGCTCATTTTATTCATAAGCAAAATGACACCCAAAAAGGAACAAGTGACTGGACCAGTTGGTGTTATAAATTAGCTGGATCTCTTAATTCCAAATTCAACTCTCTTTGCACTCTACAGGTCTACCCCTCAGCATTCCATACCATGAAAAAGATTAAACAACTTTATCAAGAAGGGAAATAAAGAAATAAAACATTTTAACCTTTTATTAAGCTGTGTCACTGTCTGGAAGAACAAGTACAATTTTGGTTGCTAGTACTTCTTGTAAGATACAAGACCAGTGAAGAGATAAAGTGGGGAACACTAAAACGATCACAAGACTGGCCAGTTTTATAAGAAAAAAGTACGAAACATCATAATTTTCCATCTGGAAAAGGGGTTTGGGGAGGGGGCAGATGGGGGCAAGAGGAAAAGAAAAAAGGGGAAAGAACAGGAATAAAAAAATGTTTAAAATCCTATGAATATTCTTAAAACATGCTCTATCAACAGGCTCAAAGAACATTCTTACAAAATTTCCCTTCTACTTGCATGAAGGTTCATATCTCCTGAAACCTGAAAAAAAAAATCTTCACTTGGTCATCCCCATTCAAGTTACCATCCTATATTTCTCCTCTCCAAGATGATGAGCAGCAGCAGCAGCAATTAACAGCTAGTGTTTAATATGTGTCACTTAGCAGCCATCTGTCATCTGACCTGCACTTTCTCCAAAGCTTCCACTGGGGTCCATTCCCATTCTCCACTCCTCTGGACCACCAACAATCTCTTCACTGCTACATCCAATAGCTTCTCAGACTTTATTCTTGGTCTTTTTGTTGCTCTCTCTCCCTCTTCAATACTCTTTGCTCCTGAGACAATATACTCTTCGGTTCTCCTTTCCTCTATATTAACTGGTCCGTTTAGTCAGTCTCTTTGGCTACCTTATCATGCATCTTCATTGCCTAAAGTGTAATCATAATTTCTCAAAGTTCAGTTCTGAAACCTATTTACTTGTTACTCTATACCCTCGAAAAGTATTCATTAGTTCCTTGTGGCATGATTCCCAAATCTATAAATTTAGCCCTAAGTTCTCTTCTAAACTCAAGTTTTCCAAGAACAACTTTCTACTGGACATCATAACCTCAATATATTTAGTGTTGAACTCAACATTCCTTCAAAAATTACCTTCTGTTAAGCATTAACACCATCCTCTTCAATCTTGATATATATATATATACACACACACACACATATATATATATAATCTTAAGAATCACACTTGGACCTTTTCTCTTTCTAATTCCTCAAAGTCAATAATAAACATTAAAACACCTATTATGTACAAGGAATTGTGCTGAGAAGCAAATGACAGTCCCCTGCCCTGAAGGAATTTTCCAATATGCAAACTAATATATACACAAAACAACTTATAGGGAGGATAAATTGGCAATAAGGAATTGAATAAATTTATATGTGTATGTTAGTATACAAAAAACCATAAACAAGACAAGACAAAAATAAGTTGAAATTGCAATTAACATTTTCAAAGAAGAAAAAATCCTGTCCCATTCCAAGGATAGTGAAAATTAAAACTCATTTCATTCAAATATGGCATATTTGCTACATGGAATTTCTACTGAGATTGACGGGTTCCACCTACAATAAGGACTTGCCAATAATGTCTCCCTGGAAATGGACATATCCTTCTAAGAAACTAATTATAAAATAAGTCTATACAGATATCTCTGCTATCTACAGAATGTCATATTGACTTCTGGAAGAGACTCAAAATCAAACAAATATTCCTGCCCTTATGTACTTTATATTCTATTAGGGGATATTATATAAGAGCAAATAACTATAACTTACAATGCAATGCATTTGAATACTTGGAAAAACAAAAGTGAGATGCTGAGTTCTGTTGGGAGATAATTAATAAAAAGGAAGAATCTAAAGTAGCTATATGGAAAAGATGGCATTTTGGAGCTTTTACAGAACAGGTAGGCATTCAACAAGACAAAGGGCAGAATAAAGGATATTCCAGGTGAGGAGAATAAGCCTAGGTAAAGAAATTATGGGATGTGTTTAGGGAGGAGTAGCCAGTTGGCTACAATATAAAGAATGCCATTAAGTTAAGGCTGGAAAGACAAGGTAGCATTAAGTTGTAGAGGACATGAAATGAACATCTAGTGGCCCACATCAATCAACGTCCCTAGTGCTGTGGATGCAGGCCTTATCAAGGAGCAATTATCATAGTAACAAAGTGATCGTGTTGTGCCTCCAAAGGGGCCCTAGAAGGAGGAATTCCTTTCCTTGGCTTCTCACAATTTCTATGTACAGAAAGTATACAGGAAGTAGTTAAGACCTGAGTCAGTATTACTTGATATACCAGTTCATTGGTGGACTAGAATAAAAAATAGACAAGTTATTTTGCTTATGGATTCTTGTTTAAAATGCAACATTCTAAGATCCAGCACCTACTAAGAGAGAAATAGGTCTGCAGTCAAAAACCAGGTACCACAAAGACCTTCTATATATGGAAGATGCTGATCATAAGACAGAAAAGAAATCCAAAACATGAAGGAAAAAATGGCCAAATTCTTTGTAGTCTAAAACAGTTAAGATTCTCAAGATCCTTCCACAAAAGATTTTGATATTATAGCCCAATTTAAACTATGCTTTCCTAAACTTTCCTAGTTTTAATTCTATTCTACAAGTCAAGTTAAAGACAAGGTTTCTTTAGCTAGAGGCAAACTGTACTGAGGTCATATTGGAAATCTCCAGACTATCTGGATTAGCCATAAGCAAAAATACTATGAGAAAATTAACAATAGTTTTATGGAATTCATGCACAGCAAAGACATTCAGTATATTCAATGACTACCTCATCAAAAACAATGTGTATCATGTTTCACCAGTCTTACCATGCAGGCTTCCATTAAGGCAGTATGCATTTCATCTGTTTTATGCTCTTGATCTGCACCAGCTTCCAGCAGAAACCTCACCATTTCTAAATGACCTAAATCAAAAGTAAACCAGATTACTTAAAAAAATTCCATCACTCCTAAATTGAACAAATACAGTAAAAAGAATAGTTATCATTAAATTTATTTCAGCAGTTCAGTTTAACATAGATCCAGAATTATTAGATCAGCAAAGTCAGGAGGAGGCAAATAATTTATAAGAGACCAAACTTCTACTTTCTACAACACTATTTATCCTTCTGGTTTTGAAGTTCAAACCACAATAGATTTTCTTTGTAATATTGTCCCTTTCCTAGCAACTTTTCTTTATCAGTGCTAGAAATGCTGTCATTTCAATGCAACAACTCATCTGAAATCCCAAATAACCAGCATATAAATGAACTTTTGGAGCACATTCCATTTCTAAGTTAAATAACAAATTATTTTGAAACAATAACTATTAATTTCCAGGACAAAAGTGTCAAACCCATTAATGTTAATAAATCTAATATATTCATCACAGGAAACAATATGTAAAAAGGCATATAATTCCTTCATTCATCTGACAATTCATCTGATATATGCACCACAGCTTCAGATGAATCAATTTTCCACATTACTTAACAAACATAGCATTGTAGCAGTGTCTGGCACAAAATAAGTGCTTAATACTTAACTGAGATAATTATACTGTGTTGTAGAAGTTGTGGATGTAAATAAGAAGCAAAAATACACGAAATACAAGGGATAATCTTTGCTTTTTTAAATTAAAAGAATCCCTTGTCAAGCTTGCTTTTTAGCCACTTCATTTTTGTACCTATTAAAAGCAAACAGTTTTATTACGTGCATGCAATGCAGCATAAAATTGCTAATTTTCTATAAAATTATTAAATCAAAAGCAATCTCTTTTCTTAAACTCATGTCCTAACTCCTCAAAAAGTTTCTATTTAATACTGAGTGTTTTTGCTCCTGATCTTAGTCTTGAAAATTACAGTCCAAAATGTTCTCAGTGTATAACCAATATAATGGACTACTACTGACACATCTTTTCCAGCTTCAAATCATTCAGTCACGATTGCTTAGTTCCTTCACCATTTCAAGAATTATTCCAGAGTTAGAAATTATCTAAACATAAGGTCTACCCACTACTCATTCTCCAGCAAGTGCTATAACAGAAACTGGCAAGCATTGTCATAAACAGATTAAAGACAATTAATGAAATGAGATCTTTGGCAAAGTCACAAAATTACTGAACAACTAAATTTGACCAGCTACAACTAGTTTCAAAACATGTCTTAGTTAATCTAAAATTTATCAAAAATCTATATGCCTTAGTTCTACTATATTTGGCTCTAAAAATCTTTCGTATTTTCCATACATAATTGTCCTCCCGATAAGATCATAGTAACTTGTGTTTTTGCCTGCCCTTTCAACAGAGGAGATTCAGTATGGATTCTACAGTAAAGTAAGCCTAACCTCATTTGCAGCTTTTCCCAATAATATCAAATATTTATTTTATTCTATTCTAATTTGTTTCTACTATGCAGTCAATGATAATTCTCACCTTCTCACACCCACTTTATTAACCCCAATGTTATTTGGGGCATGATTTGAGGAATTCTAGGAGCGTCTATTAAAGAAAGATTTGATTTATCACAACAAAACAACCTTGAACTGAGAATTTTTTTTTTAATCCAATGCTAGAGATGAATTCTTTCCAAACATTTATTTATTTGTGCTACAATGACATATGTGATATTTAGTGGCCACTGAGGTCAAATGATATCCTCAAGAAGGGAAGTAACATTACTTTGACTTAGCAAATCCATCCAGGATTGTTGAGCGTCCACTGCACAGATCAATCACAGAACTATAGAATTTAAAATTGCTTTAAAGATTTACTATCATTAATATGGTCTAAACTGAAATACAAAGAAGTTAAGTGACTTGTGGTCACTGGTCAGTTACTGGTCAAAAGCAGAGACAAGATTAACACCATTCTCTTGTATCTCAATTTTATTATGTATCACAACTGTCCCCAAGATATCCTCGAGTGCCAATGAGATGCCTAGGCACTGTAGAGCTTTGCTCATTTCTTCTCAGTAAAACAGTCCAATACTTGACAGTCATTATCTGTCACTGAATTTGCAATTGATTTTTTCTTATCTCTTTCCCATTTTCCTATCAAATAACTCAGTTTTTGTAACCATCATGAATGAACCACTGAGCAATTTCATAGAACCACAAAATCAACTAATAATGAGTGTCAATGACCTTTGAATCTTCAGTAAATAGATTTTAAGTGGTTTTCATTCATTGAGAACCAATTCAAGTATTTTATTTAAAAAGAAATTTCTAAACTAGAAGATGCAAATGTTCACATTTTAATCTCTGGTAAAAATAATCTGATACCAGAAAAAAAATCAAAATAATTTTTTTCTAAATAAAGATTGTATACTCTACCTTTGTAACAAGCTAAAGTAAGTGCACTCTCCTTAAATTCATTGGAATGTGTATTGATTCCGGCCCCATTTTCCAGCAGCAACCTGGCTACTTCCACGTGACCGGCACTTCCTGCTTCCATAAGGGGAGTGTGACCATTTTCATTATGGTCCTCAATACTAGCACCAGATTCCAAGAGCACCTTTACCACGTCTACATAGCCTCCAGCACAGGCATATGTGAGTGCTGTATTTCCTGGTATAGTGAGGGAAAAAAAGGGCAAAGTTACTAAGATAAAAAGAAATTAAAATAATAAATTTTAGCAAGAAAAAAGCAAGGGAAAAGGGATGGGGGAGGGTTCTTGGGAAGGAGGAGTGGGGGGGGGGGTAATGCATGTGTATGATATTGCAGTTAACACAGTCTTAAATGCTAACTATATTAGATTTAATTTCCTTAAAAGCTATTATCTAAATTCTTCTCTGCTTAAAATTAAGTCAGATATTATCTAGAAAAATATATATTTTTCAGGAGCAGAGAATAAAAAGCATCAGCTTCAGGAAAGGCAAAAATTATTTGCCTTCTTTCCAACAAAAGTCATATAGGTTAGTCTTTCACAAAGCTTTTATTCTTTTAGTTAGAAAGTTATTCATCTAGTACAAAATTACTAGATTCCGTAGCCTTTAACAGTGAACTGTTGTACATACTGTTCTTCTAAGACATCATTACTTTATGGAAGATTAATGATACGGAAAGTTAATAAGTGATAATTTTAGGCTAGTTAAGATTTACAAGTGTACCAAAACGACATTTTCCTTCCCATACAAAATAACAGTGTTTGAAACCATATCTACTGATTTATATCTCAGTTTGTGAATCTTTTGTAGATTGTTTTAATGCTTTAAAAACATACACATACAAACACAGGGAAAATAATTCTAAAAAGAAATACAAAAGATGATCAAACAACATTCTCTGGAGAAACTGATAGCATTTCTTGGACCTTTAAAATTATGTAATCTGGTCAAAAAGAATGACTTAAGAGCAAGAAGTCTCAGCAACATTTATTACAGCATTATGAGTCATTATAATAGTAAGGAATTAAACATCTTTCTTCCCTCCAAATCTCCTCATTACCATAGGGTTTTAGAAGAAATTTGGTAAAATGTCCCCATCAAGAATAGTCAAGATGTCAGTCAAAAACAGATGACCTGATACCATATATTACAATTTCCCCACATATACTGAGACAATATACTAATGAATGAGTAGTTGCATTTGAAACATATTTTGAAAGAAATTTATGTTAATATTCAGAACAATTTTTTGTAAATATCAAATACGTGGATCACTTAAAAAATGAATCGAGTAAAGGGAACAATGTTAATAATGGCTATTTCAACCTATCAGATACTTACTATATTAAGCTATTACCTTTCTGGAAGGCCAAGCAAGAGATAACCATTACCTGTTGAAGACTGTGCATTGACGTCGGCCCCATGAGCCAGCAGCAATTTCACGATTTTGACATGGCCTCCATTAGCAGCAGCCATTAAAGGTGTGATGTCGCCTTTAATGCCCCTGTCTTCTACATTAGCATGCATTGCCAACAAAACCTTGGAGGGAAAAAAGCATTACAAGGTTATGCTGGCAACAGCAAGTGTCCAAGTGCTTGATTTGGAATTCTTGAGCATTTAATTAACAATTGCCTATTACTAGTGCAAAATTTAGGTAAATGTTTAATTATCTGACAAACAATTGAAAAGAAGTGTCCATAGTTATTTAATAAGCAAAAGTTAGGTAACAAAATGATAATCTATTATTATCTCTCAAAGTACAAACCTGTGCAAGCTCATAATATCCAGCAGAGCAAGCTAAACAAAGAAGGCTTTCCCCTTCTTCTGTATGTTCATTCACACTTCGCCCTTCAATTAGCAATTTTCGCACAGCATTTACATCTCCTTCTGAACAGGCTTCTGCCAAACTGCGACTATTAAAGGAAAAAATTTCAGAATTTCACTATATACAAAGCATACTGAGAATTTCTGATCAGAAACATATTATTTTCCCAAGTCAAATTAGACAGACCATCATGTGACTATATCACATATAGTTTGTAGATACTTCTACTTCTACCATGAATTTGTTCTTCCTTTAAAAAATACTAGGTTAATATTTCCAAATAATACATATCACATTCCTTCATATCTGCAATTATATCTTCTCTTCAGGGTTTCCAGTTAATTTTAATGTGTGGCAAGTACATGTCAAATAAAATCTCCATATGCAAAACTTACTTGACTGTCAAAAAATACATGGACTCAAGTAAGTGGTGAAATTATTAAAAATCTATAAAAGGCTGCCATTCAAAAATATAATTTAAACCAGTAGAAACATTAAGCTGTTATCTGGAATATTTTTTACCAATTTTGTTAAATAAAAATATGGGGAGTACAATTTCTGTCATTTTTAATGTAAAATCTTGACATTGTTTTTGATTTAATATGCCCTATCCCACCACATCTTGTCAATCCCAAACAAGAATTCTCAGGGTTATACCACTGCTAAGGCAGGATAGTAACTTATGCTAAAAGGAGGAAAGCAAATTTAACTCATGAGCAAAATAATAGGATAATAGAGGATGGTGATAAAGGGGTCTATCGCCATGGATAATCTACTCAGAATGGCTTATATTCATAAGCTAGTAAACAATTATTTTTATACTTTCACTGGAGCTGCAAATGATTATGATCACAGTGGGGGGAAGAAGACATGTGAACCCAAATGTTGAAGAGAAAAATGTTAATATGTGTTGTCTTTTAGGCATAAGACAAATAATTTTTTTTAAAAATACCATTCATCTAACAACCAATTTCTGCCTTAAGAAAATATTCAAATTGGCCTAGTTGCCCAATGACCACTGATATTTTCTCTAATGCAGGATGATCTCAGTTTAATTAGGAATCTTGAACAAGAAAAAGACCACATGTTCTGCTGATTTACAGCTTGCCACTAGAGCTAGATGGCTCTGGAGAAGAAAGTGAGGTTGAAGACTTTGCATAGTCTTGCCTCAATTAAATCAAATTCATTTACATGTCATGGGATCACCTTCCTGAAGTCATGGTTCTCTTTCAAAGGAAAAACAACTACCATTACTACTTCTCATGTGTCCTTAGATCTTCATTCAGGCCACACTTCCAAAGCCATACTCTTCTTCTCCCTGTATTCTATCTTCCTTGGTGATCATCAGCACCCCAAGACTCAATTATCACACCTATGCACATGATTCTCAGATAAATTAAGTGCTCTTAATCTCTTTCCAGAGGTCCAGTCTTCTCATACAGCTCACTGAACTTTACAAATTGGATGTCCTACAAACTCATATCTTGCACAACATATCCAAAACTAAACTCGTATCTTCCCCCACTCAAAAACACTTGTTACTAATTTCCCAGTTACTATGGAAGGCACCATCAACTGCTAAAAATCACCCACGCTGGCAACCCAGGTGTTATTCTCAATCCCTTATTGTCTCGCCCTCCCAACCCCACATATCCAATCTGTATCCAAGTTCTGTTGATTCTACTTTTATAGTATCTTCCATATATGCCCCCTTCTCTGCTCTAACAGTACCAATGCAAGAGAATTTCACCCTGAGTTCCTAAAAAGCTCATAAGACTGGAGGTCAAATAAAATAAGTAAAGGAAAAGAAATTTATCAGCTAGTCTAAGGAGAATGCCTGATGGAAGCCTTCCCTTTCTTAACAGAGATTTACTTAATATAGCTTTTAGGATCTCAGAGTACATAGTTCAAGCAGCATCAGTTTACATCTTTTAACTAGATCAACAGATCTGAGGTTCTATCCTGTCATAAAAGAAAAGCCAATTACTGAACTTCCTATAACAGAAGTTCAAGTATGATGCATTCATATCTATCAAGTTGTTAGTGTGGTTAGAAAGGTTTTTTCAGAGGGAAGAATAAGACATTGTCTCATCTTTTCTTCTTCCATACTAACATGATGGGAGGATGAGCTCACTTCATGCCTACATTACTGAACTATCATGATGGTTAGTTAACCTCCCCTCTAAACATCCATGTCCCACTCCCCATCCCAACCCCCCAATTCAATAAACTCCAGCGGCTCATTACCTCCAGAACTGAATATGAAATCCTCTCCACACCTAGCAAATTGTTGTTCACCCATTTTTTTTCAATCGTGTCCTACTTTTTGTGACCTCATTTGAAGTTTTCTTAAAGGTAGTGGAGAGGAGTTTGCCATTTGCTTCTCCAGCTCATTTTTCAGATGAGGAAACTGAAGCAGTTAAGCAATTTGTCCAGTCACACAGCTATGAAATGACTGAGGCCAGATTTAAAGACATGAAGATGTCTTCCTGATTCCCAGCTCTCTCCAACATAACACTAAATTGTTATTAGCTTTAGCTTTCAAGCTCCCTTTATTACCTGGCCCCATCTCCTTCCAATTTTCATAGACTTCACTCCCCTCCATACTATACCAAGATCCAATGATACTGCTAAACTTTGAGCAACTCCCCAAATCGGTTGAGCAACTCCCCAAGTCGGTATTTTCATTGACTGACTTGACAAGCCTGGAATGCCCTCCCTTTTTCAACTCCACCTCCTGGCTACAAGGGTTTCCTTCAAGTCTCAACTAAAATTCTACCTTTTTTGCAAGAATTTTATGACTTCCCCTATTGCTAGTACCTTGACCCCATGCTATTACCTCCAATTTACCTTATATCTTGTTTGTATAGATTTGTGTCCATGCTATTTCCTCAGAAAGTGTGCTCCTTGGAGGGAAAGGATTGTAGAATAGTAAGGAGCCTAGCCTCTTTAAAAAATGGACTAATTATCCTGTTTCTTCCTGGATCACACCCTTTAAGAAAAGAAAAGGGTCTTTCCCTGAACACACCAATCATTATCATCTTTTTGGAATAAAAAGGTGGGGCAAGGCTTTACATTCTCAGATAGCCCTAAAGAAGGACCAAAAGTCCAAAGATGCTTATCTAAATTTTGGTTACCACTCCTTAATCCATTTTCCCAAGAAGGGCCTTTTGCACTCCACCCAATCTATCTTAGCCAATGTTTTTTTGGAGTAGAGAAATACTATTTCTCGATTGTTAAAGAAACTAAAAAAGAGGTTTTTAATATGCTTCCTTCCTTCCATACACGCTATTTTTACTTACTCTCAAAACATTCTACCACTTTTCCAGCATTTTTAAAAGTTATTATTAGAAAATACAATTTAACATTACAGAGGATTTTTCCCTAAGAGAAATATTTAATTACAGACAGAGAGGAATAAAAATGGAACCTTCTGGTGTCAGAAATTATATGAAAGAAAAAAGTACGCTTTGTTAGTATTCAAAAATCTACTTTTCCAAACAGCTTCTCTATATACACTGAAGATGGTGATGTTTTAGGTCAGTTAATTCAGCAGATTACATATAACATAGGATACACAACAGACCCATTAACTAGCCCCTTATTCACTCACTTGTCCGTGGGGCCAGCACTAGCAGTGCTCTCGGCTCTCATTCGGGTAAGGGCAGCAGCCGCTTCATCCAAGGCACAGCTAACAGAGGATGTCAACCTCCGGAGCACTTCCGGATCTGCAAAGGCTTTACCATCAGCAGTAGATAATTTGCCAATTCCTTCATGGTGATTACCAGGCCAACGAGGACATATCAAAGCAAAACAAATAAAATTCAAGTTATTTAAATCCAAACAAAACTGGTCAAAGGTCAGTTGGCCCTCAAAAAAAAAAAAAAAAAGCAAGAGACAAGGAAGTCTAAGTTTAACAGAATACTTTGCAAAGAGAGAAGTACCTGGGAAAGAGCTTTTAAGACTGTAAGTTGCAAGGTTGAAAAGTTTTTATTGGGAGTAGAAATTTTCTCTAAAAGAGGGTCCTTTAAATAGAAATCAAAAGCATCCCCCCCAAAAAAAACCCCAATAAAATTTAAACTACTGTTTTGAAGATTAATAGAACAATATTGAGCAGTGCCTTGAAAAATGGTCACTTTAAGCTAGTATTTATATTGACATATTGACAAATCCACCAGTCATTAAACAGCTTAAATTGCTTCATTTGAATTAGTCACATGTCTACTATTTTAATTTTCTTTAGATATTTAGATATTTAGATATATTTAGATATTTAACAAATATTTTCTCCCACTAAAAATACTTACCATCATTTTGTAAAAGATTTGACATCCTATGCTTTTACTTTCTGCGAAGCAAATTTTTAAAAGCACTAACTCCAAAATAAAAAATAAAGAAAAATTAAAGTACATTTCAATCTCTATGAGAACAATAACATTAATATTTAGCATACAGATTTGGGAACTTAAAACGTAGATGATAAAAAATGTTTATGGAACAAAATTTAAAAGTATGACTTGGAAGAGAGAAACACTCAGTTCTGAATTGCTACTTTTAATTCAAGATTTAAAGACGTACCTGCAGCCTCAAGTAAAGCTTCCAATCTAGCCTGTGTTTCAGGATCTACAGTTCTGAGGTCTGTACCATCAGCTGTACCAGACAAAAGTAGCTTGGAAGCAGTTTCCAGCATTGGATTTTCCAAATCATCCTGATCTAAAATGAATGACTCCACCTGAAAAGAAAAACAACACCACCACATTAATTCCTAATTACAAAGATGATGAATATTCAAACAAATTCCAAGTCACCATGTGTATATTTTCAATTATAATTTTATAACTTGTTTAGAGAGATTTCATTTATCAACAGATATTATCTAGCCATACACAGATTTTGATCATCTGTACAATTTGATACTTTGACTAGTATTTATAAATTCTTTTTTTTTTCAAAAATGATATTATGGATAATCCTTTGTTGTTGTTCAGCCGATTCAACTCTTCATGAATGTCTAAGGATGAAAAAGATGGTCCTTCCAGATTCAAGGCCTGGCATTCTATCCACTGTGCTCCTATAGAGCTTAGCCTAAAATCTTTACAAGGTACATGAATGAAACATAAATTTAACCTCAATCCAATTACCATTTATTAATGGTATCTAAATTTACCTATTACATATAAAATGAACAGAGGAGATTAAAAAAAAACAAAACAAACAAACAAACAAACAAAAAAAAAAAAAACCTGATTCAGAGCAAGGAGAAAAGGGATTCAAGTTCATATTCTGACAAGGACTTGCTGTGTGACTGTTTAGGCAAATTAATTTCCAGAGACTAATTTTCTTCATATATTACCAACTGAATCCAAAAAGATCATGCTGTAAGAAAACAGCTCAGCATTAATAAACTCACAAGCCCAGAGTTTTCTCCAGCTTTAAGGCTCACCTCACCAGAACTTTTAAGTAGTAGCCTTCATTCCTTTGAATAGAGAGCTGAAGGGCAGAGCCAAAAAAAAAAAAAAAAATCCCTTTCCAAAGTCTTCCACTAGATATGCAGCTCTATCCATTGGTATCTTTCCCTCCATCATCCCCCTTTTCAACTTCATTTTATGTGTTGTCTCCCCCAATTAGATTGTAAGCTCTGAAAGTATGAGCAGTCTTTTGCCTCTTTTTATGTCCCCTGTACTTCTTGGCACACAGTAGGAACTTTATCAATGTTTATTTTATTTAAAATTGAATGTATAAAATGAGATAGAAGTAGATGGCCTCTCTAACATTAAGAAAGCTTAATTTCTGAGAGCTTTAAAATAATAAGAGTTGGATAATATGAATTACTAGAGGATATTTCCTCACCAAATGTTTTCTACCTCTATGGAATGACAGGTAATGATCTTTAAGAAAATAAAATAAAATTTACAAAACTGGAAACTGGTGTGTTCGCGTTCAGGAAAAATAACAGTTCTGACCTTCAAGGAGCTTGCCCTTCAGTAGAAGCAAAGCAAACACAAACAGATAATTGTGTATTTGCACATAAAAGGATAAATCAAACATTAAGTACTACTAAGTGTCTACTACTAGCTAAACGCTCCAGGGGATACAAAAAAAAAAGACAAGTTCCTTAAGGAGCTTACATTATAATGGGGGAGGACCATATGTAAGCCAACACAGATATAAGATAAATGGAGGGAAGTCCTAAGAATTAAGGCCTGATTTTACTTAAGAGTTAAAGAAAGCAGGCAGAGGTCAGGAGGCAGTCTAGGACAGAGCATTCCAGGCGCAGAAGGCCAAAGAAAATGTCCAGAGCTGAGAAATGGATTCTCTTCATGGATCAGAAGACACTGGATCTGAAAGGACAGTGTGTCAGAAAAGTGTAAGAAGACTTAAAAGGTAGGAAGGAATTAGTAATTGAAAAGTTAAGGATTTTGTATTTGATCCTGAAGGTGACAAATAGTCACTGGTCTTTAAAAGGGATGATTAGTGTGAACTTGTATGTGGAAAATGGACAGCAGGGAAGAGACCTGAACTGAGTAGGGCCTGCTCTATAGCAGTGTTAGACGATAGAAGGAAGTACATTGGGAAAAGGTTGTAGAAGTGAAAACAAGCCCTTGAAAAGTCTAAGCAGGAAAGCCATGAAAGGATAGAGTGAAGGAGTTAGAGATAGTGAAGTCTCCTAGGGTTTGAGTCTAAGGGACTGGGAGGATGATGTTTTTTCCATTTATCACCCCCTTTCATCTGAAAAGTTTTTTTACATGATCCAGAATATATAGGTATATAAAATGGATATATAAATCAAATATTTACTGATGATAAATTATAATTATATAACTCCCACATTCAGTTATGAGACTCATATGGGCCTTACAGTAATTAATGGGGAAGTTTGGAGAGGGAGAGTAGGGGGGCAGGGTGAGGTCTAATCGTACCCTGAGAGTAGCTGGAGATTTAAGATTAGAGGAAAGTAAGGAAGTTGATAGGTTTGAGAATTATCAGCAGAGATAATGGGGTCCTTAGTCTGATAAAATCACCAAGTAAAATAGTAAGGAGGGAGATTTAGGAGAAAACTCTGAAGGATTCCTAAGGTTAGAAAGCCCTCAATGAAAGAGTACTTAGCAAAAGAGAATAGTGAGATATCCTGAAAAATAACCAAAAGATTAGTGTCCTGAAAACGTAGAAAAAAGATTGTATCAAGGAGAAGAGAGTGATCAATATTGTCAAAGGCCGAAGAGAGGTTAAGGTTAAGCGTAGACTGAGAAAAGACCACTGATAACTTGAGAGAGGGCAATAAGGTTGGAAGCTGAAATATAAAGGGTTAAAAAATGAGTAAGAGGGGACAAAAGTGTAAATATATATTGTACCTACAAAATTGGAAGAGAGGAGACTATTAGAAGAAAGGAAGGAAATAAGCAATTAGAAAGTGTCTAATATGCGCTGGGTGTTTAGCAAATATTTCATTTGTCTTTACAACAACCCAGCACTGTTGTTATCCCCATTTTAAAATTGAGGAAATTCGGGTAGAGAGGAATATAAATGACTCAAGTCCCACAACTAAAAAAAAATGTTCTATGGTCTTGTTTGAATTCAGGTCTTCTTAATTCCAAATCCAGTGTTTTATCCATTGCGCCCCCTACTGGGGAAAGAGTACCCCAGAAACAACTCCAGTAATGATTCCCCTAAGAAATGGTAACTTAAAGCAAGCTGAGCATTTTGAGAAGAAAGTGAGAAAATGGTACATTCCAGATATGTCAAGTAGGTTAGTTTCATTGGACTTTTATAAAGTTTATGAAAGACAGAATAATGGGATAATTAGCTTTCTTTTGTATGGGAAGAGCTTAGCATAGTGCCTAGCATAACATAATTACTTAAATACTTACAGTTTAAACATCAGAAAGCATATATTGCTCTGAGCTTTTAACTTGTAACTCTAAATCTATAAGGTTATGACTAACTGGTTTTGGTCAAATAGCACACTAAGTAATATAGATGTATATGATTTGATTGAGTCAATCAAATCATATACAAGATTTTTTTCAGTGTGCCACTTTCCAAGCAGGAGAATCATAAAATAGACAAACTTAAGTGCTGAAATCAACTAGTCCGAACCCTCTCCCATTTCCCATCATGACTTTATGAATGAGGAAAAAACAGGCCTATAGAGAATAAAGTCATAAAATGTAAGCTACAGATTGAAAACTAGACTCCCAGAGCTTCCTGTTAAATGAATGCTTTCTGAGGTCTTATTCATTTACAATCCTTAGTGTAAGTCATTTCAAAAATTCAATATACTGCTATTAATAAAATAAATGAAACAGAAATAGACTAAATTCACTCATCAGGAAATACTGATACACTCTATTAGCTGGGTCATATCAGCTGGGTTCATATAGTGAATTCCCCCCCTCTACCCCAAGCAATTAGGGTTAAGTAACTTGCCCAGAGCTTGGGTCTTCCAGACTTCAGGGCTAGTATTCTATCCACTATGCCACCTAAATGCCCCAGGAAGAAAATTTTTAAAACAAACTATGAAAGACCGAACTTTATCATCTGAATAGTTATATGAATTGTGATTTTCCAAAGTAAGTAAAAATATTTGGTATCTTGGTTTGATAAATATTTAGAAAATTGATAAAAAAAAATTAAAGAGGCAATCCTCCTTCCCCCCCATATCTACATTTTAATTGTAATTTACAGTCAAAGTTGGTAAGATATTACTATTTTATTAGACTAGGACTCTAAAGATATGAATTATGCATAGTCAAGTATGATACAAAGTATTAAAAAGTCAATTTTCAGAAATCACAAGTGTCTTAGATGGAAAGGCTCTCTAATGGACAGTACTTGCCATCTAACTAATCAGTATATTCATTCACACATTGCTCTGGGTGACCATTCAGTATTTGATATAGGAGATCATTCTACCCCACTCCTGAAATCTCTTTCCCTGTCTCCCCTTGGGATACTTAATTAGGAATGGATGATTGCCTCAAACTAAAACCTGTTAAAGAAAAGAACAAAGTCTCCCACAGCATTAAGAGTCATCTCCAAATCTATCTTTGGCCACTGAACCCACATGGTTCCAGAAGAGAAAGTGAAGCTGATCAATTTACACAGCCCTCCCTCATTCAAATCCAGTTCACTTGCATTTCATGACATCACCTTCCTGAAGTCTTGGTCATCTTTGAGAATGGAGGACAAATAATAACAAGAGCCTTTAAATATTTAAGGATCACATTTAGAGTTTGCAAGTTTCCTAGAGCTTATGTAGCAATCATTTTATAATGATTAAACTAAGGCTCAAAGGACTTGCCAAAATCAGTGTCCAAACTGCTATATGAATTCAGGTCCTCTAACTTTAAAATTTCTGGCTTTCTGATAAAAAGTGGCACTAATGCATAAAGATTTTTTTAAAAATTGTCAGTTACTTGAACTTCAGCTATGGGTCTATCAATCTCAAAAAAATGTCCAGTTATTTTTTTCAACTTTTATTGGGAGGGTTGGGGGTGAGTTTCACTAGAAAAATTCATTAGGGAAAAAAGAAGAGGCAAAACAAGAGACATCGTATACAAGTTATTAGAAAGAAAAAAAAATTAATTTGTAAGTAATTAAACAATAGTTCAGGACAGCACAAAAGTTCAGTCAGTCAAGTAGTGATGTTTTGATAAAAGACTTCATGGAAAGATTCTCTGTGAGGAAGGTCTCACCAAAGGAACAAGATCTGATCAGAAAGAAACAATACTGGGGGGTGGAGGAGGGCAGGGGGCAGGGGGAGAGGAGAAATAACGGAGGAATAGCCTATTGTCTAGAAGGGAAACTAATGAACTGATTGATTTTTATATCACCAAATTCTTCAAGCATAGAATAGAGGATAAAGAAAACTTGAATTATGTGCTGGACCTCTGAGACTTCAGTATCTCCAAGTATAAAATGAGGGATCAGAGGAGGTAATCTCTAAAAGTGAACTTCCAATTCTAAAATGTGATCCAGAAAAATAAAATGATAAGTATCTACTAGAGGAAAGGGCTTGGAAATAAAAATATAAAATTGAGACATTCACAATTCTCAAGGAATTTTCATTCTCCGGAAATGATAAAATATTCACAAACAAGTGAATATGATATACATACCAACACAACAACACCAATAAGAGATAGTAACAAATAAGGGAAATAGTAAAGGCCTCCAGAAGAAAATGGCACTTGAGGTGAGCCTTGAATGGCAAAGGGACGGGACCTCCATTATATATAAAAAAATCTATAAAAATCTCCTGCAGCAAGATTGAGAAGAGTTTTTTTAATAAACGGCTGAGTAACCTTTAGCAAGTCACTTATCTGACTGCCTCAGTTTACTCAAACGTAGAGATAATAACACTTAGCTCCCAGCATTGTTGTGAAGATCAAATGAGAATTAGTGTAAATACTAGCAATTAATGTTATTTTTACTAGTCAGAGAAAAGTTGTACAAGAGTCAAAGAATCTCTTCAGATAAAGGGGAATGACATAGGCCTAATCTTTAGGACTATCCGTGGCCACCATGTGGAAGACACTATTAAGATACATACTAAGTATCTCCTGCAAGCTATACTTTTAAATTCTATTCCATAAACATTTTCTATCATCAGTGCTGTAAGTTCCCAAATCTGTATGCTAAATATTAATGTTGTTCTCATAGAGATTTTATATCATAGAGACTGAAATGTACTTTAATTTTTCTTTATTTTTTTTATTTTTAGAGTTAGTGCTTTAGCAGAAAGTAAAATGTCAGGGGGCAACTAGGTGGCATAGTGGCAAGAGCACCAGCCCTGAAGTCAGGAGGACTTGAGTTCAAATACGCTCTCAGACTGACTGACTGCAAGTCAGCAAAATGTCAAATCTTTTACAAAAATGATGGTAAATATTTTTAGTAGGAGAAAAATCCTAGTTAAATATCCTACATTAGCCCTCAACTACTAATGTCTTTCTTTTCAATACTATATTCTTCTATATACTGTATAATACATAGTGTTTTTCCTGATAAGCTCAGTGAAAACAGGAGTTGTATTTCTTTTTCTATGTATGGTTGTAATCAGAGAAAACTCTAGGCATTTAATGTTTGCTGACTGAATGACTGGAAGAGATCAGACAACTACAGACAGGATTTGAATCCTGAACTGTTCATCTCCCTCACCAGTAACCTGTAAAGTGTCACATTGCCTCTGCAGCACTAGAGAAGGGAAGTAACATCTTGATTTTCAAAAATGCAAGAAAGAAGTCTCTTTATACAATATACTCTTATACAGTTGAGTTTTGATTTACAAGTCCACGTAAAAATAAACGCTAATGAATTAGTACTCACATAGAAAAGGAATATCGTGAAAACAGGCTATGCAAGACTCACCCATTACCTTCTCTGACAAGATCAGACTAGTAGCTTTGAGGCTACTCTAGATACACAGTTTACCTTGAGTTGAACAAAGTATCTGCAAGTCTTTCATGCCATTCATTTGTAAAAGACTGGAAAGAAGAAAGCTATGCTCTAATATAGGCAGGTGAATTTGGAAGCAATTAAATGGTCTTTAATGTTAGTTTGGAACAAACAGTGGGGTGTTCCAGAAGTGATGGGTCCTGTACATTTTTTCCCCTTGGTCTTTTTGCTCAAAGTGTAAATGGCATACTTCTCAAGTTTGCAGATAACACAAAGCTAACAGGGAAAATTAGTACAAAGGATTGTACAGAAAAAATATATCTAGTGTTAGGAAGTATCAGTTAAAGGAACTAAGACGTCAAATGAAATTATATGCTACAAAATATTTATTAAGGCTCAACAGAGGTGGAATTTGGTATACTCAAATATAACTGTCTTGGCTGCTTTTGCTCCACTTTTTTAAAGAGTTAAATGGCCACTTACTAGAAAGGTTTCAGAGAGAATTCGAAATGATCTCTAAATGATCTCTAAGCCTCTAACAATCCTGATTTTAGAATCCTGAAATTCCCAAGAATGATGATCCAGATCAAGTTAATGTCTAAGAGGAATAGCTTCATAAATACAAACTTAACCTGCATTTTTGGGAGAATTTTATTTTTTACACAAAGATAAAAAAACATTACATTCTTACAAATGTACCTATGAAAATTACGAAATTACTTTGTAAACTTTTTATTGACAGCAACATCCTCTGTATGTTAACAGCAATCCCATCTTTTAGTACATTTAAAAATGTCCACCATACTACTAACCCATCATAGTAGTGGTACTAAGTATAACCTCTCTTTGTGAAAGAAACTCAGATTTCCTGTAAACTTATTTATTCACATTATTTATATAGAGTACATATGAATATGTAGTTTATATGTTATTATATTTTAAAATTCTGACATAATTTAGTAAATAGTCAACAATTAGCTCTGCTCTCAAGGAGCTTACATCCTAAAAGGAAAAGAGCGAAAGGGGCAAAGGTACTCTTCATATATCTAAAAAAAAAAAAAATCTGGAGAACAAATGTTTGATGTGGGCCAATTCTAAAAATTATACTAAATGTAATTAAATGAAGTTGAAGCTTTTTAGTTCTTTGAATTTTAAGCAAAACAAAAACATCTCTCCATTTTCCCTAAGGAACAAGAACAAGAACCTAGAGTCTTAGTAAAAAACTTATTACAAATGTTAACAGAAACCCAAGAATATGCAAGGCACTGGGAAGAAGGCAAAGAAAAATATATGACTTTTTTACTTTTCTTTTTTTTTTTACTTTTCTTTTCTTTTCTTTTCTTTTCTTTCTTTTCTTTTGGAGGGGGGGTGGAGGGGTGGGAGGGTGGGGATAGGGGGAGTTGAGGCAATTAGAGTTAAGTGACTTACCCCCAGGGGCACACAGCTAGGAAGTGTTAAGTGTCTGAGACCCTGTTTGAACTCAGGTCCTCCTGACTTCAGGGCAGATGCTCTATCAACTGCGCCACCTAGATGCCCCAACACATATATACAAGAAACAAACTATATGGATATGGGAGAGGGGAGAGGGACAAAACAAAAAATTTTTGCTTCAAGCCTATTTATATTTATCAATGTAAATATTGATATGTTGGGTATATGTACCCAAAGAGATGTGGGTAGCATAAATTTAAATGGAGATGAACATTTTTGTTAATGTTTTTATATTATATAAATATAAATAAAATTTTATATATTATACATAATTATATGTATTATACATTTATAAAATTCTTATATTTTATTTTTTTAATGTAGATTTTTCATTACATGCAGTGAAGCACTTTTTTTCTTCTATGCATTCTTTTCCATTTTCCTTTTTGTATCAGTTTCTCCCTCCTCCCCCTGTCAAATCCTCATTCTTCTATACCTTGAATTGGTAGTTAATCCCCTAACCCACTAAAATTATAACAATGCATGTTGCTAGAATTGAGGCATCATTGAGTACATCTGAAGATTGGGAGCTGTTTGGAAAAAAAATAAAACACTGGTATTTAAAACTAAACAAGAAAGATTTGTAGGAAAGGATCATAAGAACTTGGGATCATAGATGATGAAAGACCATACAGAACCAAAGTGGAGCCACTCAGAGTTTAAAGGTCACAAAAGCAGCAAGCCATCTCCTTTCTAGAGTTAGAATTAATAATCTTATTCTGCCAAGTTTCAACAGATGTTGCTGAATGAAATCTGTAGTGACACCCCTACAAATCTGTTACACAATCTCAAACAGGTGCCTTTTCATCCCTCCTCAAATCTCCCATGACTCCCTTTACTGATTTCCCATATGTAAAAAGCCCAAAATTCAAAAAATCTCAATACAGAGAAAACAGCAAGAATGAAGAGTTCAGATGCAAATATTAGGTAGAATGGATTCACTTCATAACAGAAAATAACAGTAATAAGACAAGCTTTATTGTCAGAAACTTTTATCAGAAATAGATATAAGGGTGTGTTGAGGGAAAAAAAAAAAAAACAACAACAACTTGTTTTCTGTTTTCCTTACTCTGGAACAACTATGCATTATTTGTATACACTTGTGAAAATTAGTAAACTGCAACCTTCAAAATTACAAAGTAACAAGAGGACACTACCGAATTAAAAACGGACATTCTTTTTGAGGATAGCCTCCAGTTTTGATTCTTTTTGTTAACCAATGATTCCACCAAAAGTCACTTTCTCCCACAATTCCCTTTCTAAGGGATTAGATTTTCTCAGTAATTATGAGGAATAGGAATTAGCCACATGCCTGGAAGTGGATGGGAGAAGTAATCATTTGCTAATCTTGGCAGATTTCACCATTCAAATACTGACATTTTCAACAACGAAATATAACTATATGTTTCAGATACTCTACTAATAAAAACTGTCAGTCCTATATAACTGATGAAATGCCTGAAGATTACATTATATGATGAACACATTGTTTCCACAGCACTGGCAACTGCTGCAAGGGACACCTGCATTACCACTGCAGTATCACCAAGTACAGTCCAGGGTGCAAACAATGAGTTAAGAATATTTACAAAATAGGTGAAGAGGGATGAAAAAAGTTTTAATTACTTAACCGTTTACCTAACATTTTAATTACCAAAACACCTATGGTAGATTAATCGGCACTCCTAATTAAGCTTAAGAGACCTGAAGCTACGGGGATCTCAATTTTCCACGAACTATTGGAGGGGAAGGAAGGCCAAGGATATTGGAGGAGCAGTGTTCTATTTAGGGTTAAGGAAAATAATTACTATTTCTATTTAAGGAAGAAGATAACTGTATCACAAAAGAAACTTTAAAAAAAAGTTGAGCAAGGAAAAGAATGAAAGAGGACAGGTAAGTAAGTACATATTCCATATTTTAGAGGAAATCAACAAACACTGCAATCTTCTCTATTCACACCAAATGAATCCAATTAGATTTGCATTTGCAAGAAATGTAAATTGAATAACCAGCAAGAGGTAGGTAGTCTGCTTGTATTGGGATGGCTATAATCACAAGTTGAGGGAGTTATGAGAGATAATTAATGAGTTTCACATGCAAGAAGAGAACATGTTGACACCATGAGGTCAGAAAGATCAAGTGACCTACCTAAGATCATACAGCTTATAGAGCAGAGACAAATCAGTTTTAAGAAATTTAAAGAAATTGGAAACATAGAGCCCCCCCCAAGAAAAATCCATTAAAATCACCCACAAAAATAAAGCATGTGCGCACGTACACACACACATGCAAAATTGACCCCAGATAAGTATCTTTTAAAGTATTGTCTTTCTGTTAAAATTTTGTGGGGCAGCTAGATATCAGGAGGACTTGAGTTCAAATCTGCCGTCATACACTTAACAGTTCCTAGCTATGTGACCTTGAGTAAGTCACTTAACCCCAATTGCCGGGGGAGGGGGGAGGAGGGAAGAAAAAGAAAAAAGGTAGGAAAAAGCAGACGTAGAGAAGGATGTGTGGATTTATGGTAGTAAGACAAGGTGTGTAGATTAATGGGCAAAGGATAAATTAAAATGAAAATGCTATGAAGTCAAAAATAATGAGAAAAGGATGAAAATCTGAGATGACAGGGTTCCAGTCTAGGCCAACAGATCAAGTCTCATCAAGATGATGGCAGCTAAAGGAGAAATTACATTTTCACTTGTATGTGTGTCAAGGACAGATCTCAAAGGTGGGATGAGAGAAGAGGAGGTGTTTGATCACTCACATGAGTGAGGCTGGAGATTACTTTATCCTGTTTGTCCAAGTACAAAGTAACAACTCTCACCTCACCAAAGTAACCAAAGAGTTTTTTAATACACAATTTTAATTTAATGCAACAAGTACACCTCAATCACAAGACATGAGAACAGAAATGAAAATATTTTTCTCTGCTTCACACATGATGTTCATGATGTGCTATATATTTTCCATTACTTAAATTGCTCAGTTTCGGCCATAAACTAAGGTAAAGAAAAATACCAACAAAGAACTGGCAAAGGATCCATAAAAGAAAATATCACCAAATATTGGTGATAGCAAAATTTCTCATGAAAGCACATAGGTCTGAATGTAATGTTTACTTTTTACTATTAACTTTGGAATTTATAATAATCCTATCAAATCAGGCAAAAAAAAAAAAAAAAAAACGTGCAACTAACTTAATTGCAATTGGAGAGCCTCAAATCTCTCATCTTACACCTCACAGAACTCAAGACTGTCACTCAGACAAGGTAAAAATGCCAGGGTCTAACGAACAGCTGAGCCCTCCATGGAACAAGCCTGAGCATCCAGCTCTACCTAGCCTGCAATTGACCCAGATTTTGCCTGTGCTCAGACATTTCGACTGAAGATGGCCCTGGATGCAATGGGAGACTTGGTCTTTTTTAAAATAAGATCTTCAACAGCTCTCAGTTTGAAATCATACTCATCCATTAAGGTTAAGAATGAAAGAGCACACATTCCACATTCTAGAGAAAAAATTTATTACTAACACTGAAATCTTCTCTATTCACATCAAATGAACCCAACCAAGTTTGCACTTACAAGAAACGCAATCTGAATAATCAGTTGGGACAATGTGCTCTAAAAAAAATCACCCCCTTCACAAACTGTATGCAGGTACTACCTGTCACTTCATCAGCTCTCAGCTTGTTTCTTCCTCTGTAAAATGAGGATCACAATATACTGTGACCAATATATTGCTCTGAACATAAGTGCTTTGAAAACCTGAGTGCAAATCTGAACACCAGATTTTAAGATGATCTTGATATACTGACCCATAGCCAGAAGAAAAGAATGGAACCGTGTCATATGTCATAACTGAAAGTAACAGAATATTTTTTTCTCTGGAATTCTGGTCTTGGAATTGAAACAAACAAAGTTATAGGGAAGCTATAGAATAAAAAGTTATTCTATTAAATCATAAGGTTCCCCTCACTGATAAGTTCAAAAATAGAAGCTAGGTGACAGAAATATGCCTACATACAACCCTATACTTAAGGCTTGATAAATACTATGTTATCTCTCAATCTTCCCTATTACTGCTGATCTCCTGAACAGATAGAATCTAGGTAACTCTGCAGGAACTTCTCTTAGACAAATCCTGTTAGCTACTTGTGTGTCTGTTCTCTCTTCTTTTATGACATGATTTGTCATTTTTGGATATTTTATGTCCTCACTCTGGGTTTTCTAAACAAGGAAGGTACTCACTTTGACAAGGGAAATGGTAAATCATTATCGTTCAGCAACACAGCTCCCTTCACAGCTCTTTCTATGGAAAAAGAGAATGTGATCTCCTTTTTAAAGGAAAATCAAGGGCAGCCAGGATTCAATCTTGCTTTTTTTCAATGGGAAAAAAAGTGAAAATTCAGTCATTTAGGTTTTACAAGAGGAACACCAGAGTTTCAAATGAACAGCTACCGTTAGAACTCAAAATCATCTGTGAAAATTGGTAGGGGCCCATTTTTTACAATATAAAATTATGATTTAGTGGGTCTGTATCTATCATTGGAGAATTAACTAGAAATTGGAAGCCTGCAAGAATTTTTTTTAATGAAGGAATTAGAAAATTCCACCACCACCAGCGCTGTTCTCCCTCCTCCCCACCCTCCCCCTCGTCAGAAAAGGCACTGTAGATGCCTTGGGACTATAGCTGTGAACAATTTCTCTTTAAAATGTCCCATACAGCTAAAAGATCAGAGGATATTAATAGATAGTTCTCAAATAGAAGAGTGTTGTGTTCCAAATAACTAATAAGATAAATGCAAACTAAAACTTTTAGACAGGCAACAAAAATGAATAATTGGGAAAATAACAGCCAATCTGAAAAGTAATCGAGATCTAAAGATTACTAGATCTATATAGTAGATATATAGTAGTAATCAGAGCCTCTCGGGAAAATGGCAACAATGCTGGTACAGTATTAACAGTGTAAAAGTCTTCGTGTAGCTAAATTTATTAATTGAAATAACTATTAAGATTTTTAATTAACTTTAATTGCTTAA
This sequence comes from Antechinus flavipes, assembly GCF_016432865.1. Lineage (NCBI taxonomy): Eukaryota > Metazoa > Chordata > Mammalia > Dasyuromorphia > Dasyuridae > Antechinus > Antechinus flavipes. The sequence continues at coordinate 168,518,839 of NC_067403.1, read as the reverse complement.
AATGGCAATAAATGTACTTACTTATTGAACTTATTAAAATTATTATTTAACTATTAAAAGTAGAAGTTTTGAAAATGAAGGACTGAACAATTTTTGAGTACCCTTCAGGTTTTAAAAACAAAAACAATTCTTTATCCCTCTATGCGAAGGAATACTATTGTGGAATTGAATTTTACACCTATAGAAACATGGGGTGCACTTTATGAATCTCTTTTCAATTACTAATTATTATTTGCAATATATCTATTTTTTTAAAATGGCCAAAATATTCATTTTCTCCCCTTACAATAGGATCAGTAATTCTTATTTTTAATAAAAGGCAATTTTTTGGCTAGACAAAGCAATGACAATTATACCAGTAATATTTCAGTAATATATATCCACATCTATATCCTACAAAGCCTTATAGTATAGCCTGCATGGGACAGTGCACTATTACTGTACATAATAATAGTCACAATAATGGTGACTGGGGAAAGAACAAATCAATATTGCAATTCCCTGAAACCATCTTTTGAGAAATGGGAAATGGGCTGCATAGAATGGGTACAAATCTCATTTTTGACACTGTATGTGAAAGTCACCTAATGAGGCAAGTTATTTAACCTAACCAAGCCCCAATATGTCTCACAGTCAGGGAAAAGATAGAGCAAATAAAATTCTACTCTTATTTGTTTATTTATTGAGTTCTGATATAGTCTTAGGAAATGTTGCTTAAATTATCTCTTACTGTACATCTGATTCTTTTTAGAATTCAGATAGGAAGTTCTGAAGATTTATCATTGTTTTTTCCATGTAATATAGTGCGGATTACTGAACATCAGATAAAAATAAGGCTTTTTATAATTATTAATTAATGAGGAACCTGTCACATTAACATCCTGAGTTTTGTTATAGACTATACCACAACATTTTTCTGAAAGCTTACAATAAGAGGGTCAGTATCAATTAATCAACAATAGTACAATTGTTACCTCACTTGATCTTCACAACACCCCCAGGAAGTGTGTGCTATACCCCATTTAACAGTTAAATGTAAAGCAGATAAGTGTGTAAAGTGATGGGAGTCACAGTAAATTCTGAACTCGAGTCTTCCTGACAATGCAAAAAACATAGGTTTTTAAAATAGTAGTTTGTACAGAAAAAGAGACAATGAGAGGGAGGAGGCAGCACCACATTGTTAAGAAAGGTTTCTTGCAAATAAGTTGTATCTTAAAGAAACCTAGGGAATCAATAAAGCAGAGGTCCCACTCCAGGCAAGTGGGACAGCTAGTGTAAAAAGAAAGAAGGACTGTAGAATCAAAAATAAAACTGGTTTTTCTGGAATGCAGAATGCACAATAGGGTTAAAAAGAGGACTACTACCAAAAGCTAAATAGCAGAATTTATATTGTTCCCTGGAGGCATATTGAGAAAAAAAGGAGCCAAGAGCCAAATCAAAACGAAAGTATCCTGACAAAATAGTCAAACTGAAGATTAGAATATGGAAAGGAATTTGGAATTATGGAAATTAAAAGACATTAAGTTCTCCTACCAGTTTTATCATAAGAAGATATTTTTTCCCACCCTTGAAAAATATCAATCTCATTTTCAACCTGTCTTCAAAAACTCCTAATTTATCTTCATGCTCCAATGAAAGACATTTCTGGCATTACATGAATCATGACAAATGGCTAGAGTAGTAGACTATCAACAGAGGAATAGTTATACAAATATGTGGTACATGAATGTAGGACAAAGAACATGATAAATACAGAAAATATAACTGCCTCACTCCCAATCCCCTCCAGAAAAAAGACTGAACTTGAGCACGACCTTCCATATGGTCTTTGTTGTTCTAGCACCTTCCTTCCCAAAATTACCTATTTATTTTGTAAATAATCTCTCTATACATATTGTTTCCTGAATTAGAATGCAAATTCCATCAGAACAGGATTAATTTTACATTTGTCTTTGTGCATTATAAAAAGTAGATATTATATATCTACTTACCTATAGGGGGAAAAATAAATGCAAACACCTAATTGGTCAACATATGTAGGTCACTAATATTCTCATCTCTGGAAGAAAGGTTGGATGCCCTCCATTAAAGCAGATTCTAAAAGAAGGCTAGTAATTCAGTTTGAGTCAAAAAAAATTTTATCTGGTTCCCAGTTCTCTTTTGCTATTTGTTCTATCACTCATTTTATTAACAGAATGCAAGCTTTGTTTCTTTTTTGATTTAACTTATACTGTCACCGTTTTCAATCTCTTGATACCTTATGGACCAAAATAAAATTTTCACATCAATCTTTTACCTTCAAAGGATTTCTAATTTGACTGATGGCTAAACTCTTATTTTATTCTTTATATTGCTGTGACTCCCCTCTGTCATTTTAATCCTTTTTACTCTTATTTTCAATTGGCTAAATAAGAATTTGAATTTTTTTCATTTTCCAGATTCCTTTACACATTATCATCTTTGTTCAAGTTTTCAGCTGTTTACGTACCACATAGATAGTGATATACAGTGCCTTTCTGCAAATATCACTATCAAATCATTGCTAGGCCCAAAAAATTCAAGACACCCTATCTTATGGCTAACAAAACACTTTACTAAATAGTGGTGTCAAACTCAAATAGAAACAGATTCTTCTCACTACAAGGTAACTTTTGTTGCATTTTAATTGGCGGGGAAGGGAGGGATTAAGCATTTTCCTGAATTCTAATCTGGTTGGGCAAACTGGAGATTTATATGATTTAATAAAAATACAGAATCATATGAACAAAAGAATCTTTGAAGTCTACCATCTTCTGGAGGACAATGAGGAAAAAGTGATCACACTGTTCTTTTCCTCTTATAAGTGAAGAAGCTTTGGCACATCTGAGTGCAACCAATGCCAGACTTTGTGGTCAGCCATTACAGAATCAAGGCCCTAAGAATGAACTCCAAGTGGTTGTGCCAGATTCAGAGTCAAGTTGGTAGGCTAATGTCACGTGAAGATCATGCTGAAAGTAAAGGCTCCTGCTTTAAAACTTTCTAAATCTTGAGAAGTAGTAAGTATTAAGTATACATATTGTGAAAAAAATAATCCACAATCCTTTAGTAGTAGTGAAGCAACTCGGGAGTATTTGGAGCTGAACATATATAGCTCTTATAGAGCAGGTAGGTCTTCATTGTACAAATGAAGAACTTGAAATCCAGAGAGGTTTAATAGGTCCACCAAGGCCTGACTCAAAAAAATAGTTCATGCATCCTCCTATCCATTGTCTATTACTAATGGAAGAGAAAAGGAAAATAAAGACACGCACACACAGAGACTTCTTTCTATGCCAGACAGCTTCACTCAACAAGGTTAAACAGTAAGCAAACAGCTAATATTTAATTTAGTACCATGAGAATGACAATGTTATATCATCACTAATTTATATTTTCATCAAGATACAAGAAGTGAAGGCCGAACTTCATCTCTTCTTACACGTGCAAAAATTCCAAACATACACATCTCCTGCAAGGAACACCAGAATAATTTAAGGTAATACCATAAAATAAAGGAAAACATTTTAAGTCCTAATCATAAGAAACCTGAATATTTATGAAAGTCACTCTCAGAAAAGACTTAGAAGATTCAGTAGTGTTAATTTGCTGGAAAGACAAGTAGAACTTTATCAATAACAATCCCATATTAAAGATACATGTGCTATTCCCTATTGGGAATACAAATAAAGAAACAACTCACTAGAACTTCTATCTTATCAGGGAAGCAGCCACGTACAGACTAAAATACAAAATAAGGACAAGATAATTTGAGAGAGAACACTAACAATCGGGAAGACACCTGCAAAGAACCAGTGTATTCTTTAGTTGTCTTTACAATACTTGAATTAAGTCTGGAAAGATGAGGAATTCTATGATGTAAAAACAAAGGAATGCATATGCACCAGTTATAAAGGAAAACAAAGTCTTTCAAAGCCAAAAAAGTTTGTATTTATTCTACAGGCAATAGGGAGTTGATGCTGTTTAGAATGACACATCTGCATTTATGGGAAATCACTTAGCATTGTGGAAGATGTCCTTGTATAAGGAAACCTGAAGCAGGAAGATCAATTAGGAGCCTATTGCAATAGTTCAGACAAGAAATAATAAGGCCCTGCATTGTAAGTGGATAGAAGGGGATGGATGTGAGCAGTGCTTCTAGGGGTAAAAATCATCAAGATTTAGATACTGATTGATTGGCTATGGGGGATGAGAAAAAAAGTAGTTTAGGATTATGAACCTAAAGGTAACTTTTCAACAGAAATATAAAAGTGTGTAGAGTTCTAGATGTTTCTAGGATATCCATTTTGAAATGTTGGATGTTATGATCATCTAAAAAGATGTGATAAATAAAGCTATAAGAGGTGACTGGATCAACTTGTAAGAGTAGAATCTCAGGAATACTGGAAGAGGGACATGGATGACTATCCAGTTCTCACATTAATATTCAAATTTTATGTTAATTAAATTCTTTATTCTTTCTTATTACTGTCTTGACAGCTTCCCTACTACATTCCAAGAAAACAGGAAATAGTGCAAAAACATTTTTCTACTTATAAACAAAGATTTTCAGAGAATAAAATTATATATGTACATACACAAAGAGGGTGGGAAGGCTCTTGATTGAAAATCAAATGAGATGAGTTTGAATGATCTTGGACAAATCCCAAATTCTAATGACTTTCATTTCCTTTCCTCAACTGTAAAAGTATGGAACTAGACTAAGTGATCTCTAAAACATCTTTAAACTCTAAATCTATGAGCCAATGTCCACAAAGAACTAAAGTGCCAGTAAAGTCAAACAATTTGTACTTAAAGGTACTGTTCAGTAGTCAGAACAGTAGTTATTAGTTCAGACTAATGATAACTTTAGTCTCATTTGAGATGAGGTTAAAAAAAAAAAAAAAGATAAAGTGTCATTTGAAGCTTTTTTTTTAAAGGTATACAAAAGAAAAGAAAGGACAGTTTTTAAAACTGATACTTTTCAGATATAGAACAAGTATAGAACAATCCTCATTTTCTTCTAATTTTTAAATGATATTTCTTATTTGATATGGAGGGGAAAAAATCAGAAATAAATTTTTATGAGCAAATTGATAAATAACCCTTAGGGAAAAAAGGATGATGTTCAAAGAACATAAAAGTGACTTAGCTATCCAGTCTTTTGCCAAGTCTTCATCTTAGGTTCTTTCAACTATTCTAAAGGATTCTGTTTCAAGACATGTCTAGACATATGGTCTAAAAGTGTATGTTAAAGGTACAATGTGAGGCTTTTAGAAGAATAAGCAAGTGTGCTGTTAATAAGAGTTGTGAAGTGATCCAGCCACTCTGTAAAGCAATGCCCAAAAGATCTATATACCCAAAAAGTTATTAAACTCTGAGTATACCCTGTGACCCAGTGAAACTACTACTACTGGTCAACATACCCCCAAAAAGATCAAAGAAAGAAAAGCACTCATACATACAAAAATATAGCAACTCTGGTGGCCCATCAAATGAGCAAGTATATGTATAAAAAAGGTATAGTGGTGATGCTTTAAGAAATGACAAGTTTCAGAAAAATATGGGGAGACATATGAAGTTAAGCTAGGAGAACAATATACACAATAACAATATTCTAAGGGCACAACTCTGAACAATACAATGGAGACTAACTATAATTCCAAAGGTCTCACTTCCAGAAAGAATAGAGATGAACTCTGAATGCAGATTACAGCATTCTTTTCCTTTTAATTTTTTTGGACATGTCTGCTGTGGACATTTGTTTTGTAGGATATTTATGATGAGTTTTGTTTTTCCTGTCTTCTCAATGGGTGGCAGAGGAAAAAATAATTTGGAATTAAAAATTAATTTTTTAAAAGCCAAAAGCATGTTTTAAAATGAAAATTGTAATATAACAAGTTACTAAAATATTTACTAAATATTTGAGTGATCTAAGGAATTTCAGTTTCATTTTGAAAAGAATTGTCTACAAGTTTCAAGAAGAAAAGCTCACTATTTAAAATTAACTTTTCTTTCAAGATGTTCAGAACTTGAGGCAAACAATGTCAGACTTTTATGGATGGGATAAGTGTACTGTTTTAGGGAATTCCCCCTCCGCCCGCCCCCGCCCCCCCCATTTTATTATAAAGAATAAACTAAGTGGAAAAATAAAAAGTCAAAAACTGGTAAAGACTAATGTTAAATATCCTCATTCCCCAAACATCAGAGATCCTTTCTCTGGCAATGAATGTTTTTCATTACTCATTGAACAATTAGATGGCACAATAGAAGACTAGACATGGTATCAGGAAGACTGCCTCTCTACAATGCTATATCAGTTAAATAGGGTTTTTAAAATAAGTTAGTTGTGAGTCAAATAAAATAATATATACTGTAAAGCACTTTTCAAAATATAATATAAAATTGCTTACTAGTCAAAAACTTATTTCAAAAAAATTCAGATTACTCTTAATGGCTTAAGAAATAATATTTAAACATGTTTCTTTATAGTATGAGATACATTTTTAGCTAACTGGTACATCAGTGCAAAAAGAAGTCTAACTACTATAATTATTTACAGATGTTAGGGAAAAAAGCTTTCTAACTTTGGAAAATTTTAATTCAACATTGCACTAAATATTCAATTAAAAGGATGATTATTAAACAAAGTTAAGCAAATTAAATGAAACAAAACTAATTAAATTAAAGCATTGTAATAAATGTTTAATGTAAAATTCACATTAATCACTCAAATCTGTACTTCAAATGCACAAGAATAGCAATACTCAAAAGTAAACATGGGAAAATAAGCAGCTAATACAGGTTTACTGAAATTCTATTAAAAAAAAAAAATCAAACATTTTAAGCCCTTTCACTGAAAGTTGTTCAGTGAACACACCCAATGTGGATCTTTTCACCTGTCCGTAAGCAGATAATTTAGCCATATTCCTTGCTAAACAAATTCAGTAACAGTAGATGAGGAGAGCAGTCAGAAAAAAAATAATACTGAGAAAATGAAATTCTACTAGAAACAAATAATAGATTTTTGGAGATGAGGAGGGGAGGGTACTGGGAAATATCTGTAAGGAGATAATACAATGGATTCAGTTTTCATTCTGCAGAGCAACCATAAGGATCTTACTGCAATGTCAGCTCCAAGCACTCACCCAGGGCCTCCAGAAAATGCTCATTGATCATGCAGCCCTTGATAATGCGCATCGGCTGTTTTTTCTTACCCATCAACCCAGCCTGTTTTCCCTTTGCAACCTTCCACCCCCAGAGAAATACACTTTCCTCAGGGCAGCAGACTGGTAATTACAAAAATTAATACTAGCTATTAAGAAAAATCAACATCATCAGTTTTGTTTTTCTTTTTAATGGACAGTATAAAGATAAAGAATTTCCCAGCAGACAAAAATACATAGTGTGAACTATAGAGAAGGCCTAAATCAATTCAGTTTCACTATATGGGATTCACTAAGTGACACATTTATTCCAATAGATGAAAAGTATAAAACATTCTCAAAATTGATTCAGAGGGTAAGGGGTAGAACAGATGAATTTGATAAAATATTCTAGTGACTGTGGAGAGCATAACTTAACAAGTGATTGTTCAGCATAAGAACCCTTTTCCCCCAGGAGGGGAAAAAAAAGATTTCAAAATGTTTCATAATTAAAGTAATTTAAATCATTTAAAAACTTTAAACTTTATTATTTTAGACAAAAGTGTTCCAGCTAATTTGAATAACTGGAATGAAAGATTTAACAGCTTACTTTCACAATCAAAATTAGCTAGCTGTTTTTAATATTTAACTACAAACATAACATTACGTTTTGATAGGTAAATTAACTGCAATATATAGATGTTACTATGCACACTGCTGATTTGTAGGTTAGTAAGTTAGCCTAAAGGTCAACAGCATGTGATATTTTATTAAGTGAGTTCCCCTCCCCCTTTCGTAATATATGCAACACTCAAAATTAACAGAAAACACTAACATTAATTGTACATTCATTCAGTGATCTGAAAAATAGGCAATGATACATTTATTTTAAAAAAAGCTGACTCTTGCTTTTATACCTAAGTTCTCTTTCTTCCTCAAACCTGTTCAATGTTTTTTTTTTTTAATCCATTTTCAAGATTTCTTTGTTAAGATTTTGACTTCGTTTCAATTTACAAACCTAGCCCTACCTCAAGAATGTCTTCTAGAACATATGCTTCCATTTCAGCCGCTGTCTCCACCATGTTTTATCAAACTGCCATGTTTCTTACTGCACTATGATTAGATCACTGCCAGCAGGAACACTCCTGTGTCAGCAGCAAGGGAACAGGAAATGGAATGTTCGATTACGGGCAAAGCAGCTTCCAGTGGCCTCGCCAGGCATCTACCAAAAGAGCAGGGGGACTCCGGGCGGGCTTTTTTTTTTTTTTTTTTAAAGAGACAGTAACTCTATTCAGAAAGGAACTTCTGTTAAGTCAACTAAACTAAGTCACACAAAAGAGGTTCTTTTATGCCACTATTGTCAAGTTATATTAATTCAACATTTTAAGGAGATATTTAATTTATTAAACTATAAGGCTAAATAAAAGGATTCGCTAAATTGGATTTCGAAGCAATCTGGCCATAGCAGAACCCAGAAGTAGAATAGACTATTAAGAAGCAATAGAAGAGGCAGAATAATACCGAGTGAGGAAATCTACATATCTTAACTATATGAGTTGGTATTTAGTTAAAGACTAAAATTTTTATTTCTAGTGAAATATATTAAGGTAGCTAACAATTCTTAGAAAAAATGTTTGCAGATAATCAGGGCACATTTTGAAGTTAATTTCATGTACATACAAATCCCAATTCTTTATTTTTTTCCCACTTTAATTACAACACAACATACACATGCATACTATACAACATCTACAGTACATAAAACTAGACACTCCTTTTAGAACACTTAAAGTTAGAAAATTTAAGTGCCTGATAAGCTTCCATTTATCATGACCAATTTGTCATTTATAAGTATTAAGTAAAAAGAATAGCAAAAAGGGTGAGAGGAAGCTCAAAATGTTAATTGCAGAGAGATTGTAGGTAAACAAGCTCTATACAGGATAATAAATAGAAACTAAGAGAAAAGGCGTTAAAATTTCGCAGATAGTTTTTATACTATAGCCAGCCTTTATCAGACTCCGTAGAAAGAGCTACCACTAAATTTCATCTTGCAATTTTTGAAAACATAATTAACATTTAACATGCATTGAACTACCTGCCATCTAGGGAAGGGAGTGGGAGGAAGAAGAGGAAAAACTGATAGGTTTTTGCAAGGGTTAATGTTGATAAATTACCCATGCATATGTTTTCTATATTAAAAGCTATAATAAAAATATATATATAAATATACACACATATGCACATATACATACATTTTTTTAAAATGACAATTGGGGCAATACTTGCAATTGACAGAAGAGCTCCACAGAATTCATCCCAGGATTTTACGCAATGTGTATAGTTCAGCAATTTTACCATCCCCCAAAACAAAACAAAAAACAACAACAGGACTTGTTTGGTCCTCAACTAATGTGGAAAGAAATAAAGACAGGGAGGGAAGAGGGGAGAAGAAGAAATGCTAGCCAAAATGACTCCCAACTGCACAAGTTCAGAATCAGAATCCTACCTACATTTTTTAAATGACAAAAGAAAGACTGAACAAAGACTTGTTTAAACTTGCAGGATAGTCTGCCATCAGATGCAACATTCTACAAGAATAATGCCATTTTTGCTTCTCTTTGCTGTAAAGATGAAAATACAACATGACTCCTCAATTTCTTAACTGTGCTTCAAAAAATAAGTAACAGAAAACCATATAAGTGAGGGAAATCAAAATAAATCCTGAAGGAAAAAAATTTAATGAAAAATTATGACCCTACCTAAAATACAAGTGACTTCTCTTTCCTGAAAATTTCTCTTCATCTTTTGCTGACCCTATCCTCTGCATTTGTATCATGACTTGTGTCTCCCTCCTCTGAATGTGTAAGGTTCAACTTCCAGTAACAGTGTCAGACCAAGCCATTCATTTTAATCTAATTTAGAAGAAAAACTAAAATTCACCAAATCATATCAAGTAATGTATCAAGAAATGCATTTACTTTCCTAGCCTCCCCAAAAAAAAACTAGACAAAAAGTCAGGTCAAAGGCAAATCCATAACCAACATCTCAACCCAAAAGTCAAGAGACATTAGTAGCTTCTTATTAGGTAACCTAAAGGGTTCAAATACCATCTCTGATACTTAAAAGTTTTATGACTCAATCATCAATGACTATAGTAATCTTGTGTTTGATAAATCCAAAGACCTCAGCTTTTGAGATAAGGACTCACCATTTGACAAAAATTGCTGGGTAAATTGGAAAATAATATTGCAGAAACTAGGAAATGACCTACACTTAACATCTTATTTAAAGATAGGGTTGAAATGGGTTCATGATTAGTCATAAATATGAGTGATAAAAGCAAATTAGAAGAAAAAAGGATAATCTACCTCTCAGATCTGTAGAGAAAGAAGGAATTTGTAGCCAAAGAAGTAGAGTACATTACTCAATACAAAATGAATAATTTTGATTATATTAAGTTAAAAAGTTTTTGTACAAACCAAACCAATGCATATTAGAAATAAACAGGGAAAATTTTTTTACATTCAAATTTCTCATAAAAGCCTCATTTCTGTTCAAGCCATTCTCCAATTGATAAATGGTCAAAGAATGAACAATTTTCAGATGAAATTAAAATCATTTCTAGTCATATGAAAAGGTGCTCTAAATCAGGATTGAAGAGAGAAATGCAAATTAAGACAACTCTGACATACCACTACACACCTCTCAGATTGACTAAAATGACAGGAAAAGATAATGATGAAATGTTGAGAGGGTGTAAATATTGAGAGGGTGTGGGAAAACATTAATACATTGTTGGTGGAGTTGTGAACAGATCCAACCATTCTGGAGAGCAACATGGAACTGTGCCCAAAGAGGTGTCAAACTGCATACCCTCTGATCCAGCAGTATTTCTACTGGGTCTATATCCCAGTAGGTCCTATGATCTTAGAGATCATAAAAAGGAGGGAAAGAGACCCACATGTTCAAAAATGTTTGTGGCAGCTTTTTGTAGTGGCAAGAAACTGGAAACTTCAGTTGGAGAATGGATGAATAAATTGTGGTATTTGATTATTATGGAATATTGTTCTGTAAAAAACGATCGAAAGGATGATTTCAGAGAGTACTGGAGAAACTTACATGAACTGATGCTAAGTGAAGTGAGGAGAACCAGGAGACCATTATACATGGTAACAAGAAGACTATATGATGATCAATTCTGATGGACCTGGCTCTCTTCAACAATGAGATGATTCAGGCCAGTTCCAATAGTCTTATGAAGAAGAAAGAATCTGCATCCAGAGAGGACTGTGGGGACTGAGTATGGAACACAACATAGTGTTTTCACTCTTTGTTGTTGTTCACTTGCATTTTGGTTTCTTTCTATTTTTTTTCCTTTTTGATCTGATTTTTCTTGTGCAGCATGATAATTGTGGTAATATGTATAGAAGAACTGCTACATTTAACATAGATTACTTGCCATCTAAGGGAGAAAGTGGAGGGAAAAAATTTGGAACACAAGGTTTTCAAGGGTGAATGTTGAAAATTATCTGTCTATGTTTTGAACATAAAAAACTTTAAAAAAACAAAGTTTTATGACTCTAGAGCAAGTCACTTAACCTGTTTGCTTCAGGTGCTTTAGCACCTACACTTAAAGACTGTAGTGACAATCAAATGAGATACTATTTGTAACAGCAAGTATCTGGCACATAACAGACAAGGGAAGCTCAAAGAAAGTCCCAAGATACTTTAAAATCCATAGTTTTCAGTCACTGGGGAGGCAAACTTAACTCTCCCAAGACCATAGTATTCTGTCCTAAAATATAGAGAGCTCAAAAATCCAGGAGGCCTCAATCTGAAGTCAATCTTTGAGGGGCTGACCACTCCCCCAAACCAAGTAAAGGGTGGAGCCTCACCTATCAAAGAGCATTCAGGAAAAGGTCAAGTACCAAAGCCTAGAAAGTTCTTCTAAAAAGAAGTTATTTTAGAATAAGCAGAGAAGGTGGCAGCTAGATGGCACAGTGGAAAGAGCACCAGCCCAGAAGTCAGAAGGACCTGAGTTCAAATCTAGCCGCTGATGCTTAACATTTTTAAGTGTGTGATACTGGGCAAGTCACTTAACCCCAATTGCCTCACTAAAAAAATAAAAACAAGCAGAAATAATTAAATTCCCTTCAGGTGGAAAAATTTTTGATTTATTGGAAGTTTCAAGTATTTATAATGAATAAAAGATGAGTAAGAATTTGTGAAACACAAGTCAAAAGAAATCTTAAAAAGACTAACTTGGGGGATTATAAGGAGCTATATATGAAGATGCACTAATGTTTTAATAAGTGAAACATATACAAATACACATGTCCAAAGAGCATAGCATAAAAAACACATCAAAATCAACAAAGATATGATCAGGAACAGGGGAAATGCGGTTAAGAGGGAAGACAATATTGGGGAGTTCTAACTGCAACAAGATTAATTTCCTAGTTCTTAAGGACTTGGACACAGAAGAGGAGAGAAGGGGGAAGAAGAGGATGGAAGGAAGGGAGGGCAGGAATGTCTAGACTCTAATTTAGATTACCTCAGAAAAATGGAGAATGGCTGAACAAATTATGATATAAGAATGTAACAGAACTTTACTGAATTATAAGAAATGTCCAAGAATTTCAGACAATCACATAATGAACTTGTGAAGACTGAATAATATCAGAAGAAGAAGTTATATATACAAAGACAGCAGCAAAATGAGCAATGACCAAAGAGAATCTATGAGAAGCATGCTACTAGCCTCCCCTAACTGTCAAATAATGAACAAAATGGGCTGAAACATCATTTTTGGATATGGCTCTATGTAGATTTGTTTTGCCTAACTTTACTTATTATAAACATTTCCCCCACCTTTTTTATTTAGGGAACAGGGTTTAGGGGGAAGAGGGTATATATAACACTGCTGATGCCCCTCCTTCCCCCCAGTAATTTACTATAACATTTTTTTAATGCACACAAGAAAACAAGACATAGAAAAGGAAGGCCAGTTCTGAAAGTAACATTTACAATTAATTATATACTTTTTAAAAGGAAAGAAGTACAAAAATGGAGATTCGTCATTTAGAATCTTCTCATATTCTAGGGTCTTACTAGAAATGCTCTTTGTTTGTGTGTGTCTGGGGGGGGAGAGAACACTTAAATATTCTAACACTACCACTCCCTTAAAAGCAAACAAAAAAGAAACAATCATCTGAACCCCTGAGTAAAGCTTAAGAAAATGAGGGAAAATAATGAAGAAACTCCATGTTTGACTGATTCAGAGAAATTTGATGAGCTAATACAGAAAGAGGAAAAAAAAGAAAAACTTTTTCTTCTTGAAGTTCTCAGCTTGAAAATTATGGAAGATAAAAAATGTGAGAAAATCTTTAAACAAAACTTACTGGAGCACCATTAATACCTATGTGCTCTTCTGTTAATTATTTGCTCAAACTCATTTAGAGTTTTCCCTTAAAAGGTAAACAAGTAAACTTTGCACAAAAGATTTTCCTATATAAAGATTCTAATAGGAAATATATTTGCACTTTTTAAAAATTTAATTACACTAAAAGAACCAGATTTTTTTTTTAATTTTGCATTCTGTCCAATCTCAACTATTTATGTAATCTTAATGTTTGTCATTGGAAGTTCTTTGTTAAAGTTACATCAGAGCTGACCCAAGTTAACAAAATAAACTAAAAATTATTTTCTTATCCCATGACAGAGGTATAAAGTTTGTAAAAATGAGATAAATTATTACATCATCGTTATCTAAGTAGTAAGGTAAAGTTTCAGGGACTTCCAAATGGTACTGCTTTAAAGTTATGCATACAAAGTTATTGCCTTGGACTTCATTAGGAAACTAAGTCTTACATAAAAATTTTTAACACATTTTAACACAAATTTATAACTAACATGCATATAGTACTGGTTTATGTTTGCAAAGTGCTTTACATATATTATTCCTTTTAATGAAACCAAATCTAACAAATTTCATGGCAGATACAAGCTCTTCTATTGCTGCAGCTAATGCTTTTTCCCAAGTAGGAGTTAGGATTCCCAACATAACTGGGATATTTAGATTCAAGAAGAGCCTAAAAGAGAAATGGAAAAGGTTAAGTGAGTTACACTAGTTACCAAGATTAGGCAAGCCACAGAGGCAGGGTTAAATGAATTCTGATGTTCCCTCTCCATAATTCCACCTAAATTTAGTGTATTATTAATATTACTCAATGGATAGATTTCATAACATCTAAAATTTCTTTATTAGAGATAAAACTCAAAAGTAATTGCACAATTAAAGAATATATGAGAAAAATTGTGAAATCTATCCACTAAATCCATTCACACTAATCAACTGATATAAGTATAAAAAAAATTCTCTTATATTTTAGAAAGTCCATGAGAATGAACATAAAGCAACAGATACCTTAAATAACAGGCGGATGTTATAGGCAAATAGTAAAAGATGGGAAAGATAGGGACATACAAAATAGATCTGGAGAAAAAAAGTAACAATTTTGCCTAGGAACAACTCCTATTTATACCCTAAATGGTAAAGGGTAACAGAATCAAACCTTATGGGAAATACTTTTGTCCAAGTGGCTATCAAGATAGCTTTCTTTTCAAAATTAAAGACTTCTCATTTTTCTGGACAACATACTAGAACATGAGTTTCCTTTTCCAAGGATTTATACACTTAATCACTGAAACATTAGTATTTCTACAATCAAGGCTGAAGAAAAAGGAAATACATTTACATAGCCACATTTTCAAACAAAGCAAAGAAGAGCAGTCCTGTCCTTTCTGCCTTCTTTTACCCAATACCTAACTTTTAAAAACCACTCTAATTATCCTTAGATTTTAGCATAAGATTTAACTCAAAAGTTTAATTTGCATAACACTTTTTTTGGTTTGTTTTTTGTTTTTGCAGAGACAGTTGGGGTTAAGTGACTTGCCCAGGGTCATACAGCCTGTTAAGTGTCTGAAACCAAATTTGAATTGAGGTCTTCCTGACTTCAGGGGTGGTACTCTAAACACTGTGGCATCTAACCCCACCCCACCCCTGGCAACACTATTCCTAAAGATCCATGTCCTTTAAAAAATTTGTTTTCAGTTAGTTACCTGCCTATTCTTCGTCTTTTGATGAAGACTTACAACTGGATCCATCAATGTCTTTATGTCCTTTTTAAGACACACCTTCCCCCCCAACCTTTCTTTCTCACCATTATGTCATGAACATAACTTCAGAGTATTACCTTCCTCTACAAGCCCCCACCTCTTCCCCTTTCCTGTATAAATCCTGGATAGTGCCATGGCAGCACCTTTGGTTCTTACCTGCTTAATTCTATGGTAAGAGTTGCTTATTTTATCTATCAGACACCACAATGGCATTTCTGGCAGGGCAACCAGTTCTTTATTGATCAGAATAAGGGCCAGGAAATCAAAAATATCTTTCCCCAGTCAGCTTTGTGACCTAGGTCACAATCTAACCAGTTATTTGCTTCATTTTTGCTTGATGATGTTGTATTACTCTTTCCATGTCACTTCTATTTTTTTCTGCCTTCAATTTTCATATAACATTTCCTTCTGAATCTGTTATGTCTCTGACCTTTTCCCTCTTTTCCTTTTTTAAAATAAGGATCTGAAATGGGTGACTAGAGGCAAAAGAACCCCCAACAATTTTTAGTGTAATAAATGGTTTAGAGGAAATATAGCTCAAGAATGGATTTTTTAAAATGCCATCAAAGGACATGGGTCCCAATAGTGAGGTGATTTAGGCTAGTTCCAATGGTCTTGTGATGGAAAGAGCTATCACAGAGGACTGTGGGGACTAAGTGTGGATCACAACATAACATTTTCACTTTTTTTGTTATTTGCATTTTGCTCTTTCTCATTTTTTCCCCTTTTGATCTGATTTTTCTTATGCAACATAACTGGAAATATGTATGAGAGAATTGCACATGTTTAACATATATTGGATTACTTGCTGTCTAGGGTTGGGGGAAGGGATAGAGAAAAACTATGCATGTGTTTTGAAAATAAGAAATTTTAGTTAAAAAATGCCATCAAAAACCTTATTAGCTGGCAATATTTTTATTGATTTTTCTATGAGATACTTGTAAAGTGTTTTCAGCATAGTATCTGGTACACTTACACTTTATAAATACATGTAACTCTTCCCCTTCCTTACTGTGCAGGTCCAGTACAAAATGGATCACCTTTCCAGTGAATCTGAACATCCTTTCTTTTATTAGGCAATTGGTAGCAAACTGAATAGATTGATAGACAAGGAGTGAGGAAGAATTCAAATCCAGCCTCAAGACAGTTACTAGTTCTGTGATCCTAGACAAATCTTTTTATCTGTCTGCTTCAGTTTCCTCACCCATAAAATGAAGTAAGACTATAAATCTTAAGATACATAAATGCACACACTTTTATATATACAGATATACACACATACATATGTTAGCTGCTTCTGTTTGGGAGAGCTAGGTGAGTCAATAAAGCACTGGGCTTTAGAGTCAAGATGATCAAATCTGGCCTCAACATTTCCTAGTTATGTGACCCTGGAAAGTCACTTAACCTTTGTTGGCCTCAAGCTTCCTTGACAGTAAAATGCAAATAATAATAGCACCTACCCCCCAAATTGTCATAAAATCAAATGAGATTGTGTATACCCATCAACTTTTCTTTTATATCTAGTTTATTGTATTTTGTATTTGCCTTTTGTATGTTGCTATTACTTATCTAGTAGAAAGAGGGAGGGAAAAGAAATGGATTTATTTTGAGGAAGCAAACTGGACCAAACTTTTAGTTTTCTTCATCTCACAACTTGTTCAAGTGTAATTAAGAACCAAGTCCTACCACTTGTGTTCACCTTTTTATAAAAATAAATTTTTTACATCAACAAAATTCTCCCATGAATCTCACTCAGTTTCTCCAGAAAGCCACCCTATTTAAAGAGGAAAAAAATTAAACTAATCAATAAAAAGAAAAGTCAGAAATTATGTGCAATGTTATTACACTTGTGATATAGCTTATACTCATCAAATTGTTAAGATGGGAATAGTCAATGCTGGAGAGACTATAGGAATATAAGCACTAAAAGGACCCAAGCATACATCACTCGTCAGCACAATCATTTTGGAAAGCAATTTAGAATTATGTAAAAACTGTGACTAAAATTTCCATACCATTTATAACTAAAGCTAAGCTGAGCCTCTTAAAGAGGTTAATGATTTTTAAAAAAAACATCCCATAAGCACTAAAATATTTATTACAGCAGCACCTTTTGTGATAACAAGAAATTGGACATTTTTAAAAATGCTTTTTAATTGGATCCTGAACTTGAGTGTAATAGAACATGTGCTGTTATTCAGTCAATTCATGTCTGATTCCTGGGTCCTCATTTGTGTTTTTCTTGAAAAAGACACGGGGATGATTAATCATTTCTTTCTTCAGCTCATTTTTCAAATGAGGAAACTGAGGCAAACGGAGTTGAGTGATTTGCTCAGGATCACATAGCTACTAAGTATCAAAGACCAAAATTGATCACAGGATGATGTGTCTACCTGCTCCAGATCCAACAACTCTCTTATCTATTACACCACCTAGCCACCCCAATGTAATATTACTGTGCTGCAAAAAAAAAAAAAAAAAAAAAAAAGGAATATAAGTTATCAATCAAATTAGTTATTTTAAAAGGAATTTTTTGTTTTCATCCATACTTATTTTCAAATTATCCATTTATAAAATCACCAAAAAGTATAGAAAACCAATTCCATAATTATAGTTTAAAAGCATTAATCTAAAACATGGAGTAGGTAACAATCTAGCAACTGGATGTGTATATTTATTTTCAAATAAAACTTCTTTCAGCTTCTTTGCATTCTCATAAGTACTTATTTCATTGGGCTTGCTTTTCAAGCTTTTAGGCAATTCAACTGTTATTGTTTCTAAGAAAGAGTCAGCTCAAAAATTCTGATTTATGACATTTAGCAGTTATTCCTCAAAGCTGTTGAAAATGAATAATCTTGGACATGGAGCATCAAAAAGTGTATTAACAGCTGGCCATTATGCTGAATAACATTTTTAGTAAACTGATAAAGGATAAGGTAAAACAGATATGTGCTACCAAACCACAAATTAGGGAAAGAAACAAACTTTTTAGATTCTACACTGGAGACCCATCAAATGAAAATCTCTCTACCTTTATGGGTTCATAGGCCCCAGAGTTAGCTAGTTTTCCTTTTCCTACTCTAATAACAATAGCTAGCATTTGTTACTTTGCAAATATTATCTCATACGATCCTGATAACATTCCTGTGGGGTTTGAGCCTAGGTCTTCAGCCTCAAAGGCAGCTAGGGGTGTCAAAATATAGAGTGCCAGTCCTGAAATCAGAAAGGCATCTTTCTGAGTTCAAATGTGACTGCTGACACTTTCTAGTTATGTAATCCTGGATTCTGCCTCAGTTTATTTATCTATGATAGTATTTCTTCTAAAGCTCCAGACCCCTATCACCAACCACACCTTTTAAACATTTCAAACTAGATGTCAACTATCATTCTTCTATTCAAGTTTCCAAACAAGACAAGTTGTTCTAAAACTCTCATTCTCCCTTACTTTTCATATGTAATTAGTTGACAAGTACTGTCAATTCTACCTTGACTTTTTTCCATCTGTTCCCAACCACCACTCTTGTTCAGGCCTTTCTTCCTTCTCACTCTTACTGTAAAAGAACCTTTAGTAGTCTTCATGCTTTACCATCTTCCTACTCTAGTCCATCCTCCACAAAATTGATAAATGAGTCACACAGCACAGATCTGACTTCCAACATACCATTTATCCTCTAGGACCAAATGCAAATCCTTCAGTTTAAATATTCAAAATCCTTCCTAATCTAGCCCAAACTTACCCTTCCAGTTTAATTATACATTTCTCCCCCTTATGCACTCTATAGTCTAACCAAATTAGCCACTTTTGCTTTCATTCCTATAAGATACTCGCTCTTCCTCTTCAATGGAACACTATATGCTTAGGATGAACTCTATCCATACTTTCTGCCTCTAAAAATCCCTTATTTTCTTTAAAACTCTGCAACTATATAGTCTTTTCTAATTCCCCTCAGTTTTCTTATCTTATTTGACTATTTCATATATACTTTTTAAGCACCTTTTGGCTCCCCCAATGTAATGAAAGGGTAGAGAATGGTCTACTTTGACTTTATATACCCAATACAAAGCAAATATTTAAGAAATGCTTCCTGATCAAATGATTTAGTTCTGTTTCTTCACTTTATTACCTGGCCTCTTTTCTTTATTTCTACAAGGAATAAATCAAGTACAAGTTCCCTTTGAAGCCCCAGTTATATACTGTTTTCTTTTAGACAAAATAGGAGTTTAACCACCACTGAGAATCCAAATAATTTAGGCTGTGACGACTCCTGTTAAGTTCCATATATAAGGCCATCTAGGTAGATTTCCATCTAATAGCTTCAGGTTTCATCAGAACTGAAGGGGTAGATGAAGTGGCTTGTCTCTTCTCCCAACAATGGGGTCATAAGTGGTGCCTGTGGAATGTGAGATAAAACCTGCCGTGTGACATTACTTTAAGACTGGCCCAGCACAGATAATTTTTGTGGACTACCTAACTTCTTGATATACTGAAGGCAAGTTCCACATATGTACAACAAAGCCCAAACAGGCAAGATACTATTGCCAACATCAGCCTTAACACTTCAGAACAAAACCAATAGTCATGCAAGTCTAAAGTATCTCTTCTGTTGTTCGGCCACACAGCAATGATTACCTTTTTAAATTTATCATCCATGCCCACCTCAACTATTCCAAACATATTCAAACTCCTAAATCCCTAACCAAAACTAAATATAAATGCACAAAATCCAAATGTTTCCCTGCCAACACTGTCAGAGGGACCTCACTGACATGCAGCCTCAAGCTAGAATTCTTGAGCCACAGAATTGGCTTCTGTCCTAAAAGCCTGCCACTATATCATAGCCATGTCCCCTTTCCTCTCTTTTTGCTAGCATTTTCCCTTTGTAGTATAAGCCTATTCCTACCAAGTTCCACTAGCAAAAGTATAACAAATTATCAACATCAGATAAAAGAACTTTTAAAAAATTAGTAGATGCAGAATAGTCCATATGCTGTTATTCTATTGTCAGTATTAAAAGAATGACACAAATCTCAACATTTGTTAATATATACTTTCTATTTTTCTTCTTTTGTTTCTTGAAACTATCTCCTTAATACTGATCCCACACTAACTCCCAACATGAAACTGACATTTCACTTGTAAAATTGGAGGGAATAATAAACACTTCCAGTGGGCCTTCAGGTTGTCACTTGGTAGAAACCCAAACCACTGCCTTGGCATTTGTCAAGTAATTGTCATTGTAATGCATCCTTATCTCACATTTTCCTTTCACTTCTAAAACAGGATGATGTCTCTTATCATTTTCATAATACTAACTTAAAAGACACTTGCTCTTGTCTAAAAGATACTTTGCTCATGGCAAATCTGGGCCACATACTTAAAAAAAAGAAAAGAAAAGAAAAGAAATATCATCTTGCCAACAAAAGCCCACAGAGCCAAAACTATAGTTTTTCAAATAGCAATGTATGGATGGCTGTGAAAGTTTACTACAAGAAAAGCCAAGTGCTACAGAATTGACATTTTGAACTGTAGTTCTGGAGAAGACTTTTTTTTTTTTTTTTTTTTTTTTTTGAGCCATCGGGGGTTAAGTAACTTGCCCAGGGTCACACAACTAAGAAGTGTTAAGTGTCTGAGATGAGATTTGAACTCAGATCCTTCTGACTTCAGGGCTGGTGTTCCATCCACTGCGCCACCTAGCTGCCCCTGGAGAAGACTTTTCAGAATCCCTTGGACTCTTGGGATCAAATCAATCAACACTTAAAGAAAATAATTCAGGTAATTTACTGCAAAGTCAAACTCTGAAACAGAAGCTTAAAAACCTTGGCCACATAACAAAAAGACAGAGCTCATTAGAAAAGACCCTGAAAGATCATTATATACTTTAACAACAATACTATATGATGATCAATTCAAATGGATAGTGTCATAGAAACAATGGACATGAACTTGGCCAGACTTCAAGAGACAGTGGAAGACCAAAAAGCTTTGGTACACTATGGATGTGGGCCTCTTCAACAATGAGATGAACAAATCAGTTCCAATAGAGCAG
Organism: Antechinus flavipes; assembly: GCF_016432865.1. Classification (NCBI taxonomy): domain Eukaryota; kingdom Metazoa; phylum Chordata; class Mammalia; order Dasyuromorphia; family Dasyuridae; genus Antechinus; species Antechinus flavipes. The sequence continues at coordinate 168,497,454 of NC_067403.1, read as the reverse complement.
TAATGAACTGAACCAGCTACACCCAGCGAAAAATCTCTGGGAAATGACTATGAACCATCACATAGAATTCCCAATCCCTCTATTTTTGTCTGCCTGCATTTTTGATTTCCTTCACAGGCTAATCGTACACTTTTCAAAGTCCGATTATTTTTGTACAGCAAAATAACTGTTTGGACATGTATACTTGTATTGTATTTAATTTATACTTTAACATATTTAACATGTATTGGTCAATCTGCCATCTGCGGAAGGGGGTGGGGGGAAGGAGGGGAAAAATTGGAACAAAAGGTTTGGCAATTGTCAATGCTATAAAATTACCCATGTTATAACTTGTAAAAAAAAAAAAAAAAAGGCTATAATAATAATAAATAAATTTAAATAGAAAAAAAAAAAAAAAAAAAGAACGAAAAGATCCTGAAGTTGGGAAAGAGTAAAAGCAAAAAGGAAAAGGAGACTACAGAGGATGAAATAGATAGTGTCATAGAAACAATGGACACGAACTTGGCCAGACTTCAAGAGACAGTATAAGACTAAAAAGCTTTGGTACACTATGGTCAATGGGTTCAGTCAGAAATGGCTGAACAATAACTTTACAAATAAGGCTAGTCCAAGTGACCTCACAGCACTTACCATCACAGATAAGATCCTCCAAATCCCTTTGAATTGCAGAACATCACACTGTAATCTTCTCATTCCCTTCAACAAATGACAGTGCTCAAAAACTCCACACTATAGCTGTGGAAGCAGAAGTAGCACGATACCATTTTCCTCCTCCAAATGCCATCATAAAATCCATTAAAAAGACTTATCTGAATGAATTGGGGAATGAGGTTATGGGTCACAAACATGGATTCTAAAGGGACTCTGGTTGTCTAACCTAAACTTCCTTTTCTGTATGAGAAAACAGCTCATGATGACTAGCTCAGACTCTAATAAATATTAAGTGACAAATCAGAGATTCACTAAGTCACCTAACTACTCCCAAACCCCTTATCAAAAGCAGTTAGTCAAGAGAAACTTGATCATCTTAATCCATGCTGAGTCTTATCACCTCTCTTTCAGAAAATGCAGCATGATTCATTGCTCTACAATTGGGTGAACTTATTTCTGAAGTTAGCTAAATCATTCAAAGGTTTCTGATGAGGACTACTGTTTTGTCACTATTTAGTTGGATAAAATGGGAAGTTACACATACCTAACCTCATAAAGATAAATTCAAATTTCAGGTTTGATAGATCTATGCCATTACTCACAACCTCCAGTTTGCCTCAAGATTAATTAGAAACCATCTTCTCTATGGAATGTCCATTTGAATGGCTTCAGACTATCTGTCCTCTGCAGTAGAGAGGGCAAGAGCACTGGATTTGGAATCAGAAAATCTGGGTTCAAGTCTCTTCTTTGTCACTTGCTATTTGAGTCTGAGCTAGTCACTTCATCTGTAGTCCTGTTTTCTCACATGGAAAAGTAAGGCTAGACTAGACAGCCCTAGATCTGATTCAAAATCCATGTTCTTCTCTTTTCTCTCTCAAAACCCCATAATCTCCTTCCCCAATCCATTCAGACTCCTCACTTTACCAATTGTTTCCTTTACTTTTTCATCCTTCTCTTGGGAATGACACTTTACCTTGGCCAGAGGTGCTTTATCTATAATCTTCAAAAGATTAATTTCATCAATAAATATCCCCCTCCAAATCTGCCTCCTTTTCATTCCCCCACTAGAGGTGCCTAACCAGTTATTTTGAACTACACTAACTAACTAGCCGAGTCTCTCAGGAAGATTCAGGGAGTGAGGTTTTAGTGCTTGTTGGTCAAGGAAGATTTTAAAAGTTGGATTGGCAACAGTGTTAAATGATAACTATGGGTGAGCACTTTTTTGTTGAGTGTTGAAATTCTGTCCTTTTGGGTGAAGGCACAGTATAAAAAGCCTGGAAGAGTTAGGACTCTTCCTCAGGAGCAAGGGAAGAGGAAAGGGAAAAGGAAGGGGGGAACAGAGAAGGAAAATAAACATTTATACAACACTTACTCCAGGGAAAGGAAAAAGGGGAGGGGGAAATGGAAGCAGAAGGGAAAGGGAGAGTTAGGACTCTTCCTCAGGAGCAAGGGAAGAGGAAAGGGAAAAGGAAGGGGGGAACAGAGAAGGAAAATAAACATTTATACAACACTTACTCCAGGGAAAGGAAAAAGGGGAGGGGGAAATGGAAGCAGAAGGGAAAGGGAAGGGAGGGAAAAAAGAAAAAGTAAAAAGGGAAAGGGGGGAAAGAGGGGAAAAATGGAAAGGGGAAAAGGAGAAAGAGAAAAAAGGGGAAAGGAAGAAAAAGGAATAGAGGAAAAGGGAAAAGAGGAAAGGGAGGGGAAAAGGGAAAGGGGATCAGAGAAAGAGAAGGAAGAAAATCACACGGAACAGAAGTTCAGATTTAAATAAAGCCAGACAATGAAGTTAGAAAATAACAAGTAGATTTATTATATATTTTAAAAAGCAAGCAAGCAAACAGGATGGAGATTTAGTTTCACACAGAATCCTCTTTTATGATTTGCCATATATATGGAAATTTTTTTTAGGGGGATCAAGTTCAATATGAAGTTGTTGTTTTGTTTATTTTAAGTTATTAGTTCTTCTTTTAGCAGAGGAAGAGAACCAGGAACTAAGGGAAAATGAAGTCTCCTACCAATACTTCAAAGCATAGCTCAGGTGCCACAGGAGAATTTTGCAGGTCCTTTTCATTATAATTCCTCTTTCTTATTTTGCATTAACTTCTCTATGTAAATTTTTTTTTTTTTAAGTCTCCCCAATGGAATGAAAGCTTTTTGAAACCAAGAACTATTTTAATTTTTTTTCAATTTTTATAGTCCCAGCAGAGTATCTTGCACACAGTAGGTCCTTAATTGAGGAAGATAATTGTGCTACAATAAGACCTGGGCAGATCATGTCCAGAATATAGTCAGTTCTAGATACCTAATTTTAAAAGATACACACAACTGAAGCATATCCAAAATCAGGCTCTCACAAGAATAAGAATACAAGGAAACGGCATACAATAGAATCAGTCAAAATACTTGTGCCAGTTTGGCTTAGAAAAAAGAAACCTTGAGAATATATGTGGGAGAGCTTCAGGCATGAGCAAGTCTGTCCTGTGACTAATGGCACAAACTTTAACTAAAGGAAATTCTTTTTTCTAAGCTCAGCTGTATGAAACCACAAACAGCATCCCTTTACAACTGGCCACTTAAGCAGTCAGAAAGCTGAGAAGAGTCAGCTTGTCTCAGAGAAAGAAGCTAGGGTAACAATTTCACAATCATTCAGACCCCTTGCAAAAAAAAGCAGCCCCCACCACGAATTTTAGATAACTATGGAAATCTTGGCCTAACCTTGTAGGCAGCAAAGAACTTATGGAAGAAGCCCAAAGAGTCTCAGAGAGAAAGATGCAGGTGGCCATAACATGGTCCAATGCAAATCAAGCTGCCTTCTCCTTGTCACCAGAATTTGGACTCTGCCCTTGCACCTCCATCTGGGCTCTAATGAATATTTTTATCTCATCTGGCCCAGAATCAAGGCACCTTACCACTTCCCAATCATTTCTCATGCAGCCAACCACATATATTCACCATCCTCTTTTTAAGTGCTAATCCTTACATTATATCAAGTACCCAGATGATAGGAACTGTAGGTCTGTTTCTGTATTCTACCTTTTAGTGCCTAGCAAATAATAAAGATGACTTTTTATTCACTAATTTTGTGTCTCATATTCAATGAGCTTAGACAAGAGAGACATCATCCACACTTTATTTCCTAAGCTCACTGGATAAAAAAATCTTTCAGAGGGAAAAAAAATCACGTATGACTTGACTCTTCTAGTTCTCTGTCCAATCTCTCTTGCTGAATCATCCTCTCTATATCCCGCCATCAAAGGAACCCACCTGAACATTTCCAGTGAGTATGTCCTCAGCATTTTCTCTTGATGATCTCATCCAATCCTAGAGGTCACTTACCATTCAACACACATCAAAGACATGTCCAAACCTTATATTTCTCCACTCCCTCATGACAATGTAAAGATAAAACAATTTTGAAAGACTTTTGATCAATAAAAAATTATCAACCATAGCTGCAAGGAATTAAAATTTTCATTAATTAAAAAAGCTTTTTAAAAAGTCTCTTCATTCCAGTTCCACATTGCTGACTGCACCCTAAACATTGGATATTCTATCACAGACAAGATGTTTAAAAGAAAACTTATAATCTTGCCTGCCTCTACCCTTCAAGCTTCCCTAGTTCTATTGAGAATATCTTTTCCTATTTGCATTCATGGAGTCATTCCTGACTTTTCCCTTTCCTTAATGCCTCCCCCCAACCCTCCAATTAGGCACTGAGTTTTGTCAATTACTTCTACAAAACATTTGGCATCTATTCCCTTTGCTCTTACTTTGGCTACTTACTCCTTCAGTCTCTTCACCTCTCATGAGGACTACACAAGGGATTCCTAAATTATCTTCCTTGTGTTTTCTTTCCTCTCCAAACCACTCTCAGAATGACCAAAATAAACTTTTTAAAGCACAGGTCTGACCCACAGTCTTCAAGCTCCCAACTGCTTCTAGAATAAAGTACTCTTAACTTCTGCCACAAGTCATCCAAAAACAAACCCTATTATATAGTAACAATTAAAATTTACGTAGCATTTTAGGAACTGAGCTTTGAAAATTTATTTTGTATTCTCTTTCACACATTTTATATTCCAGTCAACTGCACATACCAGCCATTTTTCTAAACTTAGAAACCCATTTCAAATTTCTATATCTTTGCCACAGATAATCTCCCATACCTCTTAGAATCTCTGCTTTTCCTTGTTCTACTCAGAAGTCCCCTTCTATATACAAAGCCTTTCCTGGTCTCTTCCCACATCCACTAGTTATTATTCTTTCTCTTCAAATTACCTTGCATTTACTTCTCTGGGTACAAATTTTATCCCTTTCATAGATGGAATTAAAGCTATTTAAGGGAAGGGTTGTATGTCCAGCAGCTTTTACAAAGTAAGTAGTTAAATACATGTCAACTATGTGAGGACAAAATATCCTGTAGATTAAGCAAAAATCTGACCATTACCAATAAACTAAACTTCCTAGAGAGAAGGACAATTAGGAACAACTTTTATGCTTCTAATACTTAGCTTGTACAATCCTGAGCAGAAGAAGACACTATATTATGATGTTTATACCCATCTTCCAAGACACATTTTAACAAAAAGAAAAAATTAAGTACTTTTTATCATAGGCAATCCAAAGTAAAATAAAGGTTTAAGGGGCAGCTAGTTGGTGCAGTGGATAGAGCACCATCCCTGAAATCAGGAGTACCTGAGTTCAAATCTAGCCTCAGATACTTAGCACTTCTAGTTTTGTGACTCAAGGCAAGTCACCGAACTCCAATTGCCTCAGCAAACAATCAAACAACAACAACAACAAAACAGGTTTAAAGTGAAAAGATATATGAACAATGACCCGAAAATAAAAACTTTCAAATATATGAATTCTTAAGAAAATATGATACTTAATTACAAAATAATAGTAAAATACAATACTATATGCCAGGCACTATACTTTACAAGTATCACTTCATTTGATCCTTATTTGAGGTAAGTATTATTTATTATCCCAATCATTCAGTTGAGGAAACTGAAGCAAAAAGGGATAAAGTGCTTTCTTTGTGTCTTCATGACTTCAGGCTCAGTGCTTTATCCATTATATTACCTCAATGATTACAGAACTCTCAATGAACAGCATCTCACAGCAGAATAGAAAGAATGCTAGACAAAGTAGTTCTGAATTCAAATTCTAACTCGGGTATTAACAAAAGATATGTAACCCTGGGTAATTACATAAGGTACACCTGTTTAGCTTTAAACATTAAACAAATAAAAGCATTAAACAAGTGCACCCAATCTCAAAGTTGTTAAAAGAATCAAATGAGCAAATAAGTACTCTCTCAATTTTTATTATTGTTATTCTTATTAATATTTCTACTTTACTAAATAGAATTCAAATGACTTGACATTTTATTTACTATAGAAAACAAAATCTCAAGGCAAAAACCCTTATTTAAATAACACAAATTTTTTTCCACTAAAAAAAATCAGTAGAGCAAAATTAGACCAGATAATTTGATCCAGTTGTCAAACACATTATATACGTACACAAACTGGCAATTCAGTGGATAAAATAAATAAGATTCTCCCCTCAAGGAGCTTATAATCTAGGAGGGAAAAGAATACAACACTTTTTTTTTTTTAAACTCCTCTCAGCCACATCTAAAATCTTCAACACCCCTTTTAGGGGATTCTTGGCAAAGAGTCAGATTTAGTATTTTCTTTTTCATCTTATTATACATATAAGGAAAATTGAGGCAGAGTTAAATAACTTGCCCAGAGTCAAAAGCTACAGAGCAGGGGTCCTCAAACTATAGCCCGTGGGCCAGATGTGGCAGCTGAGGACGTTTATCCTCCTCACCCAGGGCTATTAAGTTTCTTTATTTAAAGGCCCACAAAACAAAGTTTTTGTTTTTACTATAGTCCGGCCCTCCAACAATCTGAGGGACAGTGAACTGGCCCCCTATTTAAAAAGTTTGAGGCCCCCTGCTAGAGAGTATCTGAAGCTTGATTTAAACTCAGGTTTTCCTGACTCCAGGCCCAGACTGCACCAACTAGCTGCCTCAAATATAAGACGTAGTAAAAAAGAAATAGATCTTGAATGATTGTCACAATTTTCACAGATTTGGGAAAAGGCAAAGTAAGGGCCTCCAGGGAAATGAGAGATGGGATAAGGTAGTATATACTGGAAAGATTAGAATATGTAAAGGAATGGAGAGCAGAAAGCCAATAGCATATTTAGCAAATAGCAAATTTCTATATTATTTCTATTTTAACATTCCTATAATATTATTTACATTTAGCTATATATTGTCTTTACTACTATTTAACTGTTTTCTAGGGATGCCTATCTTGCTAAAATTATAAACTCCAAGAGAACTGTTTTATATTTTATCCATGGCGTCAGTGTGTTTGTACAAGACAGACAACAAAGAGATGGGCATATAGTGGACTGTTCAATGAATTTCAAGAAAAATTGAACTGGATTAAAATTACTCACTGTACAGAAATAAGTTTCTTTCTCCCTCTCCCTCATCTCAGAAAAAAAAAAGTATCTTTATGATAATGTTTATTTTTAAGTTTGCTCTAAGGTCCCATAAAGACACATAAAAATAACACAGATCAGTTCAACCAGTCATCTTTCTAGCTGTGACAATGACTCTACTACTTGAGCAAGTAACATCTTGAAATCCTACGAACAGAATTCAAATTTCAGCTCTATTTGTGATGTGTGTAACTTTTGGAAAGTTTCTTCTCTGAGTTTCAGCTCCCTCTTCTTTAAAATGTCAGAGCTTTAAGAGCTAATTTAGTATAGGATTTCAGATCTAGAGTTGGAAGGGTTATCAGAAGCCACCTAGTTGAACTGTAGCCTTTATTTTACAGAAGAGAAAACTCAGGTCCAGAAAAGAGAAAATGTCTTGCCCAAGATCACTTAGGGAATAAACAGAATTTGAGCTTACCCATACAGGCACACATACATAGAATACACACACACGCACATATATATACATACACATATAATACTATATACACCTAGTTACAGCTATAATTATATTTAAAACTTAATATACTGACTCCCTTCTTTGGATTCCTTCTGATTCTAAATTCACTGACTTTAAGTCAAAGTGTCCAAAGCCATCTACTATAGGCCAACTATCATTGTGAACAAGATGGAGAGAAATGAAGTAATCATTTACTTTAATAGTTTGGCAGATTCAAGACCAGCCAAAGGAGAAGACTTAAAAAATGATGCAGTTGATATCAATCTACAGTGACAGCCTTAGGAGATTGAACTATGAAATGAAACTATTTTACTTCTTAAAGGATTAAAGTCTATGATTTCAATGATATAGGGAAATATCAAGTATAGAAGAATCACCCTTTATAGGGCAGTTTGGTACCTTCTAAGCAACTGATAATGTCTGGGAGTTGCCTAGCATACTGGAAGGAAAACATTTTGATTCACCTGGCATCTCACTGTCATGATACTTTAGAGGAAGGATTGAACTCACGTCATCTGGCTTTAAGATCAAACATATTTAAAACGAAAGACCTCAACAAGAACTAGATGGAGTACAAAATAGATGTTTTAACTATGTAGCTTGGGATTTATAACATAGCTAACTTTTCCATAAAAAATGGAAAAAAGTAGATACATTTGATTAAAACTAATAAATATCTATATGCTATGTATTTAATTTTACTTTGAATTTGTGATTTCACATTCACAATTTCCCATTAAGGAAATTCCTTCCATCAAAGCAGACCAGCAACTGTTTTTAAGTCTTAAGAGAGTTGACTGGAACAATGAAAGATCAAGTGATTTGCCTAGTTTCATATCATCGTCAGCTATGTCTGAGAGATGGATCTTCCTGATTCTGGAGTCCAGCTCTCCATCCACAATACAATGCTACTTCTCCTACAGTCAAAATATTAGTTAAATTAATACTATAAAACAGACCCTATCCATTCACTTTCATACTTTCTTTGGTTTATTTAGTGCTAACTGCAATTATATGTGAAATGCAAAATTAAGAGAATGTATTCTACAACTTTTATTTAAAAAGAAACATACTCTGGTGGCTTTTTAACAGGAAATTTCTTTTTTTAAAGGGAAAAGAAATCTTCAAACAAAAGTACCTGTCAAAGATACTGATGAGATATTTCTGCATGACATGTACATTAGATATGGTACCTGTCAAAGATACTGATGAGATATTTCTGCATGACATGTACATTAGGTATGACAACGTTCATAGACTAACTTCCTTATCAGTAATATGAAAAAGGAAATAAAATATTGTAGTCAATAATGAACTAAACTTGAAATGGTACAATGAAATCATCAATAAGCAGTTAGCATTTACTATGTACTAGGCACTGCTGTACTAGATATGGAGGAGAGAAAGAAGGAAAGAAATCTCTAAGTCTTATCGTAGGGAAATAGGGAGAAGAAAAGCCTTAACAAACATTCAGTGGAAATTCTTCCCCTGTAAATGGACTAGATCAAAAGACTCCAAAATGAGTTCAATGAGCCATTTGTATCTTGAGATATGTCACTACACATGCAAAGATAGGCACCTCTATACCTCTGCTGCAAGATTCAATTCCTAAATGTCTCCAATACAATCTCATTACCCATTATAAACCCCCTCCCTTCATTCTTCTCTTCCATAACTACTACATAACCTTGTGCTAGATCTCAGTATCCACAATGGCTGCAAAATTCCCTCAGCCTCCCCACAACATGCACACTCTGCAGCAGCAGCCAGTAAAGGTCTCAGACACTTAAGTTTCTTCCAACGGGAGTGATTTTTCAGAATTGAAATTCACCTCCTTGGCCATGTATATTGGTCATAATAACTGAAAAAAAAAATTACTAACAATCACTGTTTAAAAATCCTTCCTATTCCCCCAAAACATTCATGGATTCTGTTGTTTTGTTTTTAAAGCAAAGCAATCATGATTTCTAACGTACTCAATTTTTCAATCACTAAGTAGCATTTTGTTAATGTAATGAGATGCAAAGTGACAATGAATATTTTTGTACCCACAAGATTCACTAGTTACCCTTTAGCAAAGCACTTAAAATATCTATTGAACAAGATCTATGAATTTTTCTTTTACAAAAAGACAAATTAATTGACTTTAGCTGTGATAAATGGCTGGCTATCTTACCTTACATAGTAGATATTTAAGAAAACAACAAACAACCCCAACCTTAATATATCCCTTTCAAGGTAAAGTTGACATAAAAAAAACTAACTTGTTTTAAAATTATTTTTTCTTCCCCTCCAACCCCTATATATTCCTTTCTCTTTCCTTAAAATGTTTTTATCTTTTTATTTTTATATAACCTTTTCCCCAATATGTTCCTTCCTCCTTCCTGATCCTGAGAACCAACAAAGAATTTTTTAAAAGGAAAAAGACTTAAGCAAAACTAATGTATCAAGCAAATCTAAGAGAACCCCACCCTTGCAAAGGACAGCAGTGCATTCTTACAGCAATTCTTCAAGTCAAATTTGGTCCTAATTATACAGCATGCAGTTTCAATTGTTTGCTCTTGCAGTCTTCTCCATTTTATTTTCTTGTGGTCCTTAAATACACAGTTTTTCTGGTTTGCTTACTTCAGTTCTCATAGTCCCATGCCTTCCTTTGGTCTTTTTATGACTTAAGGTAGAAAAATATTCCATCACAATGATGTAACTAACACACAATCTATTTAGCCATTCCTCAATCAAGGGATCTAGTTTTCTTTTCCCAATTCTTTGCTACAATACATACATAAACACATTTTGATATATAATGAATCTTTCCATCTTGGATCTTGGAAAGTACATGCCTAGACTTAGAGGATAGATAACTCAAAAAAATTTCTAGTTTCATTTCAGAATGGCTGGACCAAGTAAGCCTTCCCATATTAAAAAAAAAAAAAAAAAATTGGTTCAAAGCATTCTTTTAAATATGAAAAAAGGAACACTTAATTAGTTTGCAAGAACAAGTGGAAATTTACTTGCCAGATGAAATCAGTTTAGTAAGCTTAGCCAAAGACACAATTCTCCCAATTCTCCTTTATGAAATATCTTTTTCAGCTATGGCAGCCATTAAAGCCAAGTACTGAAATCACTTTACTTAGAATCATGTACAAATATATAAACAAAAATATACATTAGGAGTGATCCTTAAATTTTTTTGCACCTAGGAATGCCAAATCAAAAGAAATTTTTTTAAAGAAAAGGCACCTTAGAAGGCCAATTTATATTGTCTGAGAGAAGCATAAGCATTGTTATTGGTTAATACCATAATTACATTAGCCTAATCTGAATTCAAATTAAGTATCAGAAGTATTATGTAGCTAATTTCACTCTTGAACTGATATCTTATAACTAGCCATATTTCTGCCATATACAATAGGCCAAATAAGAGGAACACATCAGGATTTTATGGAACGTTTCAAGATTATGATTAATATGAAAACTTTGCAAAATTTGACTATAAAGTTTTTATAAAGGAGATATTTGCACTATATGGTCCCACCCTAGTACCCACTTCCCATTACTCCAATTATTTCAATCATTTCTAGACCTTATACATCACATTTTCTTTAAGGTACAATAAACCAAAAATGCAGTTTATTTTTGAAAAAAATAGCTCTGGATCATTAAGATGCTAAAATAAAATTGTTCTAAGCACTCATCTACAAGGAACACTGCTTATATTTCTCTTTTTTTTTTTCTTTCCTCCTTGCCCTTAACTACAAAAGACCTCACTTCCAATTACGTGGCAATAGATCTCCAGTTCTAATAAATTAGTCAGCCAAAATTTCCCTTTATAAAATTACATTGATTTTTGCCTTGGTATTTTTTTGTTTGGTAATGTATCCTTAATTTCACATCAACTCAATTTGGAAAACACAATAATGGTCACTGGATTGGAAAAGAGTAGTTTACTCCTAATCCTAAAGAAGGGCAATGCCAAGGAAATGTTCAAATACTAAGTAAGTGCTTTCATCTCACACACCAGCAAGTTTATGCTTAAGATTCTGCAAGAGAGACTACAGCAATATGTGAACTGAGAATTATCAGAAGAGCAGGCTGGTTTTCAGGGAAGCAAAGGAATTAGAGACCAAATTGCCAACATTCACTGGATTATGGACCTAAGCAAGGGAAAGTCTTTGGTGTTCTTGAATATAAACAATAGTGCTGTGTTTATTTCTTTTCCATTTATTTTTGGGGGGAAGAGAGACACAGAGGAGAAAGACACAGAGACAGAGAGGGGAGAGATTCGAGGGAAAAAAAATACTGCTTCTTTGACAGCCTTTGAATGTGTGAATCATAAAAAAATGTGGTAGAAAAGTCCTCAAACAGTTAAGTGTATCAGATCATCTTGGAACCTGAATGTGGATTAAGAAGCAACAGTTAGAACCAAACATAGAACTGATTTGTTTAAGATTGGGAAAGAATATTACAATGCTATAATATATAGTCACTTTATTTAACTTATATATAGGGCATATCATGCATAATGCCAAACTAGATGAATCAAAAGTTGGAATTAAGGTTGCCATGAGAAATAACAACAATCTCAGATATGCAGACATTACTACTCTAATGGGAGAAAGACAAGAGGAGTTAAATAGCCTCTTGATGAAGGTAAAAGGAGAAAATCTGGCTTGAAGCTTAACATCAAAAAAAAAAAAAAAAAAACAAATCCCTAAGATCTTGGCAACTGGTCCTTCACTTCCTGGAAAACAGAAAGGGAATAAATATGTCAGATTGTATATTCTTGGGCTCAAAGATCACTGCAGACAGCAACTGCAGCCATTAAATTAAGACACTTGTTCTTTGGAAGGAAAGTCACAGCAAATCTGGACAGCGTACTAAAAAACAGAAACATCACCTTGCCAACAAAAGTTCATATACTGGAAAACCACTAGTAATATAGGACTGAGAGAGTTGGATTACAAGGAAAACTGAGAACTACAGAACTGATGCTTTTGAATTCTGGTGCTGTAGAAGACTCATGAACAGCAAGGAGGTCAAATCAGTCAGTATTTAAATCAATTCAGACTATTCACTAAAAGATCATATACTCTGGCCACAGGATAAGATGACAGAACACACTGTAAAAGACTCTGATGTTGAGAAAGACCAAAGACAAAAGAAAAAGGAAATGGCTGAGAATGAGATGGATAACACAGAAAGAACAAACATGAATGTGGAGAAGTAGAGGATAGAGAAGCCTGGTGTGCTATGTCCCATAGCATATGTTCAGTCCTTCAGTTTTATGTCCATGATATCCCTAACATCTGATACAAATGAAGGACTGAACAATAAGTCCTTAACCTAAAGGAGCTTCCATTCTATCAGGAGAGATAACATGTATATAAATATATGGAAAACACAAAGTAAATGGACAGCCTGACATAATATATGTAGAGCTGGTCTCAAAACCAGAAAGATCTGGATTCAAATTCTGTCTCTGACATTTACTGGCTATACTTCTGGGCTAATTACTCTAGCTCTGTTTTCTAGACAACTCCCTAAAACTTATGGTGTCAACCCATATTGGCAGGAGTTTCCTCACCTGATAGTTCCCTATATAACATAAATAAATCAAAGTGCCTATTCCTAAACAAGAAAAAGATTATTTTTGTTGTTGGTTTAGGGGTTAGCTAGGAGGAACAAAGGAACAGGAAAGGCTTCATGTACAAAATATGACCTAAGCAATATTCTGAAGTAAACAAGGGATTTTAAAAGGCAGAGCTGAAGGAAGGAAAGCATTCCTGCATGGGATGCCAAGGACTGAGATGGGAGATGGAGTATCTAGTAACAGCAAGGCCAGTTTGAGTAGACCATTTGAGAAAGGAAGGAATGTGTATAATGAGGGAGGAAAATTACATTGTGAAAAGTTTTAAAAATCAAACTGAGTTTTATATTTGATTTTGGGACAATAGGGGGAGGGGAGGTTCAATGAAGATCTTTTTTTTTGTCAACTGTTTTTCTAATCAGGGAGCATGTTATGTTCAGATCTGCTCTTTAAGAAAATTATTTTGGAAGCTATGTGGAGGATGGCTTAAAACAGAAGAGAAATTTAAGGCAAAGAAGCTATTTTAATTATTCAAGAAAGAGGTAATAAGGCCCTTGAACTAGAGAGTAGTGGTTATGTCAGTAGAGAAAGTATGAACAGGCTACAACATATTACTAATGAAGAATTGTGTACAGAATGCAGAATTATAATAAGCATCTACTTTCAAATAGACAAGAAATGCACCTCTTTTCATTTTGCATGAGTTTTTTGCACATCAGACTCAGCTGATCTAGCTGGTTTTACTGAATTACTTCTTTCCCATCTCACAATTTTTCTTTTCTTTCTTTTTTGTTTTAAGATAGTCACTAAGATAAAGTAAAAATAAATGATAGTTTATTTTTAATTAAGCTGGACAAGTAGTGTCATAAATGACATCAGAGACATAAGCCCAAAAAAAGTCCTCGGATCCAGTGGCCAAAGCTGGGAAAAACTAATGGACCTTTGCCACTGGTATCCACACCAGTATCAAAAGAACCAGAGGAAGAGCTCCAGCATTTTGTTGATAGTGCTATGGAAGATTTATGGAAGGATCTATATCAAAAGAGATAAAATGGAGTGGGTAAGTTCCTTTTTTTGCACTAATGGAGAGAATACATCTACCAATAAAACCAGAGATCTTTTAAAGTAATTTGAACGTCTGTAACGTGTCACTTTTTAAACCCACAGACCATGTATATTAAAAGGTTATTCCTTTTTGCTGAGAAGCGGCATGACATAGTTGATACATAACTACACTGCCTGGATTCATGTCTTATCTCTGATAAGACTTGGGTTGGGTGATCCTGGGCAAGTTAAGTATTTAGTTGACCCTGGAAATTCTCTACAATTAAATGCTGCAGAATTTACCAGGAACTCCCTCGACCAATGGAAGCTTAGGTGAATTTTAAACAACAACAACAAAAACTGGACAATGGAATCACAGCCTTAAGCTAAAGGCATTATAGTTGATTTAGTCTAACACTTTCACTGGAAACCCAAGGAAGAAGTTTCCAACCTTACAAAAAAAAAACAAAAATATTTAAGTGAATGTAAACCTTGCTACCTTTAAGATTTAAAGCATTTTATCTTTTTTTTTTTTTTAATAAGTCCAGCTACAAATCTGATTCTTAATAAGAACTAAATAGCCTAAGTCTGGTTAAGGAGCCAATATTCTCTTTTAAAACGACAAACAGCAATAACCTACATGACATGATTTCTAAAAGACATATCGTATGAATCTCAAAAATTTTACATAGCAGCAAATGAGGCCATTGTTTCTCAACAACTAGATCAACATGACTTATGATTCCACTGTATCATGAAAGAAAAGGGACATTCTTACTCAATAATTAAATCCCCACCATAATAAAATGACAAACTAAATGAGATAGAGTGTAGAAATACAAAAAAAAAAAAAAAAAAGAAAGAAAGAAAGAAAGAAAGAAAAGAAAAGAAAAAGAAAAAAGTCCACAACCTAGCACAGCAGAGATTTTATTTGAGTGCAGATGAAAAGAAAACTACTTACCCAAGTTGAGCTCAAAGTATACCAGTGATACACTGATACTCATGTCTAGAAATTACCTTTGGCATCTCTGTAACTTGTCTTTCAACAACATGAGATCTATTCTACCTAAAATATTACCAAAAGTAATACAAAAGTAATGATAGTAGATAGGTTAAACTGGCAACCTATACAAAACAGATCAAATTACATTAGCAGCTGCTGACCCCTATTGGCTCCATAAAGTATATCAACAGCATCAGGTAAGCAACAACAAGGAAGATGCAAACTCGAAGCAAACTCAAACTTGCCCAAACTCTTTTCAAAATCCTAGGAAAATAAATCTTATCTCTACAATTATCTGTCCAACTGAACTGCTTCTGTCGCTAAAGTTGTAAAATCCTTACAAGATATTGAAAATGAACAAATTAAAAAAAGGGGGGAGGCAGGCAGTATGTATAGATAAGAAACCCACTTGGTGTGTGTTAGGTTTTTTAAATCTTTCCTAGTCAGGGTGATAAAGTGCCACTGAAGAATCAAACAACTCACGAAGTAAATTTCTTGGGCCATTTATTAGTCTAACTGAATCATGCTTTCTGACATAGCTTAACTTTGACAAAATTTTAATTCCTGAATATGATGCTAACTAATCATGGGAGGTTAAGCTAACCCAAACTAAATTAAAGTGGTTGTCTGTGACTACATTAAAAAAAGGAATTTACAAATGTCTTTCAAAACAATGTAATAGTATATAGAACAGTAGATTTTTATCAAGAAAACCTAGATTCTAATTGTAACTCTGCTACTTATCACCTATGTCATTAAGAGCCTACTTTGTGCCAAGCACTGTGCTGGAAGGAAAGAAAAAAGGGAAGGGAAGAGAAGGGAAAGGAAGGAAAAGGGGAAAGGGGGAAAGATAAATGGAAATGAAAAAAATAAGGTAAATGGGGAAAGAGGAAAGGATGGGGGAGAGGAATGAGAAGGGCAAGAGAAAAAAGAAAAAGAAAAGGAAAAGAAAAGACCCTGTGGAGGGGAGGGGAGAAGCACAAAGGAGAACAAAACCACGGATAAACAAGACACATACAGGATAAACTGGAAAATATCAACAGTGATAGCATTAAGTTGTCCTATAAAAGATAGGACTTCAGCTAGGACTTGAAGGAAGTTAGGGAGGGAAAGAGAAGAGAGTAGAAAATATTTCAGGCACGAGAAATCCAGTGAAAATGCAGAATCAGGAGATGGAGCATTGTGCAAGGAACAGTAACAAGGCCAGTGTTATTGGATCAGAGTACAAAGGGTAAATAAGGGTTAAATAAGGTATTAGAAAACAAAACTAGATAGGAAAAATTTGAAAAGACAAAAGATTTTGTATTTAATTCTAGACATGAAAGTAAGAAAATAATTGACTGAAGAAGAATTGGAATAGATTGAACATCAGTCTAATAGTTGAATGGAAGATGAACTTGAACAAGAAATTTTAGGCAAATAATCCAACCAGGTTGTTCTAATATCCCTGACACAAGGTTACAAGGACCAGCAATGTCCTTGATAAAGTTAAGACCAGACAACTCAAGGGTCAAGTGTCACCTTTAATACTCTGGGCCTCATTTTCCATATCAATAAAGGGGGAAGTTACATTAGCATAGACTAAGGTGGCTTCTAGTTAGGGATATAAAGCCTTTAGTTACCAAAACCCAGTAGAGATTTTGTGTACATTCTTCCAGTTGTAAAATGAGGGATTTGAACCAATTATCTCTAAAGTCTTGTACCTTTAGGCATTGTTTCTTTAGGGAGAGGTAGGAAATTAAAGGGAAAAACAACCAGAATCTTTTGAGAATGATTAAGTAAGGTTTGGGGAAGATTTATAATTTGTCATTAGAGCTCTGAAGGATTAAGCATGAGTCTTATTATATAATAACTAATAATAATATGCAGCACTTTAAGATTTGCAAAGCACTTTACATATATAAACTCATTTTATTTTCCAACTAATCTTGGGAGATAGGTGCTATTATCTTCATTTTAGATATGAAGAAATTTGAGGTTGAAGCAAAATTAAGTAAATTGGCTCAGGATTATACAGCTAGTTAATATCTGAGGGAGTGAGTGATTCGAACTCAGGTCTTCCTAAATGAAAGAACTACTCTCTACACCTGTATTAGGCAAGGATCTGGTTACTAAACACAAAGTGCCACAGTGAAGTGGCTGAGAAAATCATTCTATAGGTAGTGTTCATATAGAAATAAAAAGGTGAAATTAACAGACTAGAATGTGTAAAGAATAATTGAGTTCCTGGAGGGGAAAAAAGCCTATCTTCATAATAATGACAAGACTTATACATTGTTCTCTGAGATTCACAACAGATTTTACAAAAATTATCTCATTTGATGTTTACAACCATCTCGTGAAGTTAGGCATTATAGGAATTTCTACAGAATATAAGTTCCTCAAAAGTATGGATTGTTTCATTATTTGTATTTCCAGCACCTAGCAAAGGACCTGGCACTATCTACACTCTTAATAATAACTTTATTAACATTATCACCATCTTATAAAAGAGGAACTCAAAACCCAAAGAGAGCAAGGGACTTGCCCATAGAAACCAAACTGATTGAAGTGCTTTGCTGGGACTCAAATCCAGGCTTTGCTGACTTCAAGTTCAATGCTCTTTCCAATATTCCATGTCACTCTAGGGTCCATGTTAATCTAATATTTTACTATTTATCAGTAGAAAAGATTCTGGATTTATAGTCAGGTTTGAATCCCAACTATCCCCTACCATCCAGGGGTCCTTGGTTAAGTAACAGGATTTCTTTACACTGGAGTTTCTGAATCAGTAAAACACTGGAAAGGTTGGTGACCACAGTAAATAGACAAAACCATTTCTAATGTCCCTTTCCAGCTCTCCATCTAAACACAATACTACTTTTCTTCTCCATACTCTATGGTCTAGCTAAATTTCCATCTTGTTTTCTTTTGATGACCTTATATAAAGTCAGCTTTCCCATGCCTATGACTCCCGAAACTTCATGTATTCAGCTTAGTCTCTTATCAGAACTCCAGTCCCAAATCAAATCCCTATTGCATATAGGAATGGATATGCCCTAGACATCTCAAATTCAATGTCTATGTTGATGTAAGCTTCTTGCAAGTAGAGATATTTCCATTCTTTTTCTATCTGCATTTCAAGAAACTGGTAGCATCTGGCACTTTAGGAGGTGCTTATTAAATGTCTGTTGATTCTTAGTGTCCAAAACAGAATCCCCTATCTTTCCCGCAAAACCCATTCCTCTAACCAATGTTTCTACTTCTGTTGAAAACAAGATAGTTCTTCTAATATTAACTTCTTAACCATAATGCTATCCCTTCAATCCCCCACACTCCCTTCCTCCCACAAATTCAATCAGGTGTCTAATCTTGTTCTTACCTTAATATCATTACTCCATCCTTCCCATTATTCAGAGCCCTATCTTATCTAAATCTCTTACCTATACAGTAGGTATACAGCTCCCAGCTGACCTCTCCCCACCCCAATACATCCTCCACAAAACTGTGAATGATTTCCTTTAGAAGAATGGTGTCATTTCCCTATCCATTAAACTTCAGTGGCTCCCTACTGCTCCCAAGATCAAACAGAAATTTCCTCTGGTCAGCTTTTAAAATCCTTGACAACCTAGCCTCAACCTACCTTTACAGCATCACATATTACTCTCCCTTCCTATACTCGATGGTCCAACTGTGAAGTTTTTCTTGGTTTCCTTTAGTGGGGATGGCTTTCTTTCTCTGCTGTCGTATACATGCCTGTCTCCCATGCTTAAAAATGCTTTTCATCATCATTTGCTCCTCAAAATCCCGTTTCCTTTAAAAAAATCAACTCAAACATCTTAACATGTCCTTCCTGATACCCCTACCTAACTGCTAGTTTCCTCTATCTCCAACCTTACATGTATTTATTTCATATTTATTCATAATAAACCCATGTTAATATGAGTATATTGTGCTTATAGGCCCAATAACCTGTAAGCAGGTAAGGACTGACATCACTTTGGGTTTTGTGTAGTTGGCAAATAGTGAGGGCTAAATCAAGTGCCTGTTGATTGAATGGGTCTGTGATATATTGCCTAGAAAATTATCATTTCATTGTTCTAATTTTCAGCTGTTTTCTTTTTCTTTTCTTTTTTTATTCTGAAAGCAAATTCCCTCTGCCTAACAAAATGCATACAGAATCAGATAAAGTATAGTGCAGTACTTGTGTACAGGACTACCTTAATTTACTAATACCTTTTGTTTATCTGTTTTATTTCAATGTATTAAAACAACAGAAATCAGAGGTCAGCTACATATGAGAAACTGGCATGCATGAAACAAGATGCCTTCTGCACAAAAATATCTTATTTAAAGTAGCATGTCTTCTGAATTAAATGGGATGTCTTCTATTTACATGCTGTAAGAAAGAATAATAAATGAAAATAGGCGTTTTGGGATGTTAAACTCATTTTTAATACATATCAAGATCAAGCTAAACAGTTCTCTTTCCCAAATTTCTAGACCATTACTGCCTTCACATATTCTCACTTCTTAGTAAAAGAAGAAACCTAAAAGCATAACCTCAGTAATTGCTGATCAATCTCAGACGAACTGGTGTAGTTTGTGAGGTTCATGGCCCTATCTAGAGTTGAGGTCCGGTATCGCCCCCTGCCAGTGGACCAGTGAAAATCCACGAAACGCTATTATGAAATCAGATCAGTGGGGCAAGCCAGGAGCTTAATAGTCCAACAACTCACCCAACATGGATGGCTAAGCAACCCCCAGCTCCAAATCAACTTTTTCTTCTGCCACATGAGCAGGAAAATAGAAAGAGCCCCTACGTAGTCTTTTCTACCTACTAGAGAAACCCACTCTAATTGCACCCAAATACGTACCTATTCACCCGACCCCCCCCCCAACCCATCTCTCAGTGGTATTGCATAATGCATGCATACTGTCAAGTGAAGTTGTTCCAAAAACCTTTCGCGGGAGAAGAGGGAATGGGGGTGGGGGTGGATGCCGTATTTCGGGAGTCACTTGTGCCCGCTGGGGAAAATCCCGCAGTGGAACCGGTATGGAAAAGTACCGCCTGGAAGGCGCCTATGACAGGCTGCCGGCTCCACTGCGGCCTCGGTCCGGGCCCCTCAATGTGACAACTCGGGCCCGAGGCTCCGCCCCGGCTCCGGAGGCCCGGGCAGGCCGGCCCGCGCCCCCACGTGCCGGGGTGCCCCCCCCCAGCCGCCCCCCCTCCGCCCGCAGGCCCTTGCCTCAGACACCTCCTCCTCCTCCTCCTCCTCCTCCTCTTCGTCCTCGTCTTCGTCGTCGTCGTCGTCGTCCTCGTCCTCTTCGCTGTTGTTGCTGCTGGGGCCGCCGGCGCCGGGGCCCGGGCCAGCGGGGCCGTGGTCGCTGTCGCTGCTGCTGTCGCTGCTGCTGGGGGGGTGGCAGGTCCGGCTGCGCTTGGCCTTGGGATTCTGCGGCGGCGGCTTCTTCTTGAGAAGCAGGTCGCACACCCTCACCAGCCCGCGGGGAGCCGGGGACGAGCTGCCGCCGCCGGGGCCACCGAGCTCCCCGGGAGGGGGGGGCGCCGCCGCCGCCGCCGCCACCGGGGGGCTCCCGTCTCCCTCCGCCTCTGCCGGGGCCGTCGCCTTCTCCATCCCCGGGACCAGGCCAGGGGCACGAGAACTCCGCTCAACCACGACGGGACCACTCTGCGGTCGGGGCCAGGGCCGCCGCTACCGCTGCCGCCGCCGCTGCCGCCACCACCGCCACCGCCTCGGTCACCTCTACTGCTGCCGCCGCCGCCGCCGCCGCCGCGGCTCCGCCAGCTCTCACCACCTCTCGCGATACTGAGGGCGGGGAGCCGTAGCGCCCTCCACGGGGCGGGGAGGGCCGGAGAGGGGGGGCTGCGGAGAAGAGGGAGGCCCGCGGGGGAGGGGGCTGAGCAGGGAGACGAGCCCCAATCAGCCGGAAGGACGGAGGCAGGCAGGCAGGGAGGGGAGGACTTCTTTTAGGCTTCCGTTCCTAGGGTCTGAAGGGGGAGGAGGGGGCACTGCTGCCGCTACCACCGCCGCGCGCTAGTGGCCAGGCTGCCTCGGTTGCTTTTCCTCTTCGTATACCCTGAAATACACCCACACACACCTACCTTCCCTCCCTGTTCCTATCCTTCACCTCCCTCTCGGGATCCCTCCCTTACCACCGAGGAGTAAAGACTGCGCTTGCGCGACCGGAAGTGTGCATGACGTCATCAGACCTCGCCGTACCCTGCACGCGACAGCCGTGGGACTGTTTCCCACGGAAGCGGGCCCTTTGGGAAATGGAGTCGAGAGGTTGTGGGGGTGGAGATTGGGGAGTTAGGGAGAATCTCACCCTCAAGGGGCCGACCTCGAGCTCTATCCAGGTCCAGGGCCACGTTAAGAAACGACTTTTCAGGTCCTAGTAGGACTTACGCGAGACTGGCTGCCGGAGGGTGCAGAGGCACCGCTGGGAAGAGGGAGGGAGCAAAAGGAGAGAGAGTTCGTTCCGGGGATCCTTCCCAGGGGTGCCCTCCGCGGAGACGAGCCTCAGGGCGGAGGGTGCTTTGCATCTGGGACTGCCACCGGTCTCTGGTGTGCCTTGGTTCCAGCCGCGGCCTAGACACACAGAAGATGGAGAAAGGATGAGTAGACAGAGGTATATGTAGAGAATGGATGGATGAAGATATGGGTAATAGAGAAAATAATAGGCGCACATATACCTTAGTTTCCCCATCTGTAAAGTGGGGATTGTAAGTATTGTCTTCCTCTGATTTATCTGCACTGAACAGAGCAATTAGTCTGAGATGATTTCCATTTCCTCTGAGCTCTTGTTTTCACCTTTATTAATGAAGGTATATCTTCCCCTTCTCCTGCACAGATAGACATCCTTTATAAAGAAAAAAAAAGAAAGTTAGAAAAACAAGTCATATCTGCAGAGTAAACAAGCATTGTTAACCTGTGGCCTCCTGCTTTTCCTGGGAGAGTCAGGTGCATTTTCTTGTCCCTGGGGTCAAGTTTGATCATTATAAATTTAAATGTGTGGCAAGAAGGTATTCTGTGAAATAAAAATGGCTAACTGACATTCGGATTGCTATTATTGACTACTAGCTTTAATCTGGTGTTGGAAAAGTTTAAAACTAATTTTGGTTTTGAAGGGTTTAAGTGTTTCATGTAAAACTGCAATAATATTGGCAGCAACTTAAAATTTGCATCTTTTACATAGGTTTGTTTCCATCCAAAACAAAAGTTATAAAAAAATGTAATTTTTTTCACATTTTTCCCTTTGGTCTATAAGGCAACTTGGGATCACAGAATGGGAGCTAGGTCACTTCTTTCCTCTACATCCTAACAAAAAATCACGTAAAACCTCTCAAGGTCTTGTACATACCTGAAAAATCAGTTGTGTACTTGCTATAGTGGCAAGAGGCTTGCCTCTGGAATCAACAAAATTTAGAATCCTGTCCCATGCATGACCTTTTGACCTTGGTCAAGTTACTTTACTTTCCTTGGGCCTTAGTGTATCTTCAAAACAGGAAATTTGAGGTGCCTTCCAACTCTAAATCTGTGGTTCAACTCTAGCTTTCTGTGATTTTTACATGATATTTCAACAACTAGCAACTATAAGAGATTCATAAGCTCCAAAGTTCAGAAAGAGAATAGAGGCATATGTAGGATTTGAACCCAGATTTGGGGATGCCAAAGCCAGCACCTTCTACCATATGGCCCAGATTCTGATTTCTCCACCTTAAGATGTTTTCTATTTCCAAGCTTATTTAAGAAAATTGAATTTACCTTCCTCATTTTTGCAAAACTCAGCAAAAGAAGTTAAAGCTATTTGATGTTTAGGCTGCTGGTGGAACTACACAGCTCTCAGATTGACTTAAGATACAGGAAAAGATAATGATAAATGTTAGAGGGGATGTGGGAAAATTGGGCCCCTAAATATTGTTAGTAGAATTGTAAACTGATCCGACCATTCTGGAGTGCAATTTGGAACTATGCCCAAAAGGCTGTCAAATTGTGCATACCCATATCCAGTAGAGTCTATTGGGCCTGTATCCCAAGGAGATCATAAAAAGGGAAAAGGACCCACCTGTACAAAAATGTTTGTGATAGTAAGGAGCTGGAGAATGGATGCCCATCAGTTAGGCTAAGTTATGGTATATGAAAGCTATGAAGTATTACTGTTCTGTAAGAAACTTTCAGCAGGACAATTTCAGAAAAGCCTGGAGTAATTTACATGAGAACCAAGAGAACAATACTTAGCAATAGCAAGATTATGGGATGATTAACTCTGGTGGATGTGGTGAGGAAAGCCATCTGTATCCAGAAAAAGGATTTGGGGGACTGAATGTGGATCACAACATAGTATTTTCATCTTTTTTGTTGTTGTTTGCTTGCTTTTTTTTTCTTTCTCATTTTTTTCCCTTTTTGATTTGATTTTTCTTGTGCAAATATATATATAGAAGAATTGCACACGTTTAACATATATTGAATTCCTTGCTATCTAGGAGAGGGATTGGGGAAGGGAGAGAGAAAAATTTGGAACACAAGGTTTTGCAAGAGTGAATGGAAAACTGCATATATTTTGAAAATAAAAGGCTATTTTTTTATTATAGCTTTTTATTTACAAGATATGTGCTTGGGTAATTTTTCAGCATTGACAATTGCAAAACCCTTTGTTCCAATTAATAAAAGGCTATTTTTTAAAAAGCTGGTGGAAGATGAGGGGAAAGAGTATATTAACTATTGCTATTTAATCTTTGTGAAAGATGTTTGACTAGATCACATCAGATTTCCTTTCTTGCTATTGTCAATCACTAGACCTACCACATTACCTTACACAGTATTGGTTCATAAAATATTTATTCACCTCACCGGCCTAAAGTATACTAAAGAAATTCATTCTTTTGCTCTTAATAGTTAAGATTTTTATTGCCTGTTAAAGTTTGTACATTTCTGTACATGTTATCATTTGATTCCCATAAAAATTTGAGGGTGGTACTCTTATTATCCTACTTTTACTAATAAGGTAACAGACTGACAAAGGCTAAGTAATTTGCACGGTCATACAACTAGTAAGTATCTGAGATAGGATCTGAATTTGTTTTCTTGACTCCAATTCCAGTTCTCTTACACACTGTACCATTTAACTGTTTCCCAAGAATTGGAGAAAGAAAAATAAAAGGGGGCAAGAAAAATAAAAGGGGGCAAGAAAAATGTGCTTTTGGAATAGGAAGCATAATTAGGCAGAGAATTTGGGGTGGGGACGAAGAACCTGACTACTCTATGCTCTCTATCCATTGAGTGCCAGAAGAGGGTGGTCTCTCTCCTGCAGAGAGAACTATAGTTGGAGGAGGGGGGGGGGGGGGGTTTCTCATTCCCCTTTCTCAGACAATATTACAAGAGAAGAGATTGAGGACAGCCAATATATAGACCATGACGATGCTATATTATATCCTGGCCCACTTTTCTCAGAAACAGGTAGTGTAGGAAAAGTTATGTCCCTGAGGTTTAGGGGGTAAATGCTTGTATCTCTTGCAATAATTTTCAGAATATTTCTTTGTAAAAAGCTAATTGATGTTGTGATAAAATGAACTGGGATTCTAATCATTGATGATTTAACTAGGGAAATACTTAAATAGGGCAAACTTAGAAACAATAAAGGTGTAGTTCAATAGCATTAAACAAGATACCCCATATGGGACTAAGGTAAGATTTAAAGGAAATGATATAGCCCAGTTCCTACAACTATGACTCCAAGAAAGTTCTAAATTCAAAATATGAAGGGAAAAAAAGTAATTAAAATGATACCACGGGCAAGAGAAGAATCAAAAAGACATCTAATTTGAGTATGATTTTGTCATGTTCTTACAATCTAAAAAAAAAAAAAAGAAAAGGAAATGGGGGTGGGGTTTGATGGTGCCATGATCCAGTAGGAAAAATGGGGGAGAAAAGAGACGGGAACTTTCCCTTATATAATTCATGTCCAAGTAAAAGTCTATACAAAAAAAAAAAAAGGGTTGGAAAAGTGGGTTTCCCTTGAATCTCCCTTTTATCTGAACTGTCCAAAGGAGGTTGGAACACAAAAGAGTTTGGGGTGGAGATTTATTCAACTCTAGAGGAAAATGGGAACAAATACAAAATAAAAGGAAACAAAAGGAAGAATAGCTTTGGGGAGGGATTAGTCATAAATAAAACAACTCAAATCTAAGATCTTGAAGGGGAGGAGAGTATTAAAAGGAACATAAGAGGAAGAACCTGTTATGAAGAAGGGATGGGGAGCAAAGGGAGAAAAAATAAGAAGATAGTTGGAAAGAGGGAAATACACATATGTATTACATTTTTAAAAAAATTTTGCACAAACATCCAAATATGGCTAATATTTTTTTTTAATTTTAATAGCCTTTTATTTACAGGTTATATGTATGGGTAACTTTACAGCATTGACAGCTAAACCTCTTGTTTATGGCTAATATTTTAAAAGTCAGCAGGGGGAGAATCTTTGTAACAGGTTTTTCTGACAAAGATCTCATTTCCAAGATATATAAGAAACTCCTTCTAATTTATAAAAATAAAAGCCATTCTCCAAGATGAGCAAACAACACAATTTTCAGAGAAAGAAATCAAAATAGTAAAGTGTTTCAAATCACTAATAAATAAATGTGAACTAAAACAACCATCATATTAGTAAAGCTGACAAAAATAAGACAATGACAATTGTTGGATGAGCTGAATGAGAAGCAGGTACACTGGTGAACTATTGCTAGAGATGTAAATTGGTCCAGTCATTCTGGAAAACAACTTGGAATCATATTCCCAAATTCTACTAAATGTCACGTACTGCTTGAACTAGAGATACCAAGTAGGAGACCTGAGAGATTGAAGAGTGAAAGGTCACATAGATCCCAAAATTATATAGTCTCTTTTTATTTATTAAACATTTCATTTATTTATTGAATACCTGAAATAGATACATACAATTATCTCATATGGCATACAATTATGCCATATGAAATTATAAAGAGTGAGGTTCCAGAAAAACCTCTGAAGAGTTCTATAAACATCTGCAGAGTTAAGAGAGTACAACCAGGAGAACAATTTGTACTGTAATGTCAGTGTTGCCAAAATGAACAGTTATAAAAGACTTAAACTTTGGTTAATACAATGGTCAATCATGATTCCAGAGTAATATTGATGATAAAGAATGCTATACAATACAATCTGACAGAGAGGTAAGTGATGGCTGTAGAATGAGGTGCATATTTTTAACATAACTTAAAAAGGAATTTATTTTGCTTGACTATACTTATTTGTTACAAGAATTTTTCTTTATTTTAGACACAAAAAAGTGCTTGCAAAGTGTTTTAAAATAACTTTTGAAAGACATTCCAATCCTTCAGCACATCCCAAGACCCCTGAGGACATATATAGCTAGTCTTGCTCTGAGAATAAAAGGCTAGAGGTATACTCACTATATTTTCAAAGTAAATATTCCTTTATTAAATTTAAGTGATAAGTGGTTCAATAGAACTGAGGGAACTGCTGGTCATTGTCATCTGGCAGTGGGGGAAAAACAACCAGTAGGAGCTCAAGCTAAAGAGTTCAGGATATCCTAGAACTATGAGGGGCTGAGATAACAGCCTGACTTTGGGCAAATTAGACCATAGAGGAATATTTGGAGATTAAAGGGGCTTCATCTGGGGAAAAAACTGAACATTTAGTATTTTTGTAGGTTTATGGAGAGAGTTTTCTACCTGTGACTTTTGGTTTGGCACACTAATTTGCATAATCCTGGAGAAATTTGGAGGAAATTATTTGTTTTAGGCTTTAATTGTAAAGCCATTTTTTTTCTGAGTTGTGTTTTCCTAATATGTCACTTGCTTTTGAAATGATTTTTGCAGATTTTTGCATTTGTTGTTTATGTGCTATTATTTTAGTTCTGAATCCTGTAAAAGGTTTTGATATTGAGAGGTATGAAGTACATATTATTAAATTACTGGAGCTTAATTGAGAAATATTCAAATTTTTCTTTTTTCTTCAAACAGATCTAGAATGTTTGCCTTATTATAAGATCTTTATATACTGCAAATCTATAGGCTAAGTTTTGCCTACTTAGGTGAAATTTAGGGAGCTACCTAAAAGCTTCATATAATCAGCTAAATTACTTTTCTTGAGAACGTTGCCCTTTTTGGGGGTTCATTTGGCCTTGTTTTGCTCTTTTCACTAACTGAAACAATTTTATTCTTTTATCAGGTATGTTTGGAATTCTAGTGGAATTGCCACTGTCAGGAATCCAATGGGGAAAATTTGGGATGCCTTTTGTAATACAGACCCAGGTGAAATTTGCCTGAACCATTAGAAGCATCATCTATGATACAGATACTCTTTAAAAGAAATTTTGATTTTCCTATGTAGAAAGAGAAAGAGAACCAAGATGATGGTATTATGTTAACAATCATGGAAGCAATTTACCCAAAACAGTTTTTGCTTTCTCATCTTAGGGTAAGGGGATCTAGGTCCTAAATCCTTTCAGGGAAAGTAACTAGTAATTGGGGGATATATTTAAAGATGAGGATTTCTTCCTATACAGGAATCTTGATTTTTTTTTTTCCTTTTCTATATTGCCTTTGGGTTAGGGAAGGCTATTTTCTCAGCCCCGGTACAGTACTAAGCTAGCAATAATCTTTGATAAACTTTCGAAAATACCTTTTGTTGAATCTGCATAGCTTCATATTTAGGAACAACTGTGATTTTTCCTTATACAGACCAAAAAAAATATGTATTATTTACATATATATGTATATGCATATGAGACTATAAGATTTTGACACATCTAATATTCTGAGACTCTTTACTATGGTATTAAAGAAGCAAGTTAAACTTATGCATCCTTAGAGGAGCTATTGGACTGTTGTGGACTGGGGACATTGAAATGTATTCCAAACATGCTTCAGCTAATTTGACTAAGATGGCAATTTTTTCAAATGGGAAAGAGTGTAATGGGTACTGGCTGAATCACGAAGTGCCTCTAATTCTACTTGCCTTAGGGAGGAAGCTGGGGAGCTTCCTTACAAGAGAGTCATGATGACATGTACCATGAAAAAACTTTAAAACATCCATAGACATCTCTAATTGGTTCTGGCCTGCTGACTACATGACGAACAACCACCAGTAGCAGAAATGGTGGACTGGAAGATCTAAAGACCTTTACTATGCTCTTTGTCTCTTGATTGGATTTCTATTCTTGGTTTGATTCCTCCACTCACAGCATCTGCTGAACTCTTTGGCCCTCTCCTGAGGAAATTGGCTTCAGTTCTATGCTTCCTCCTTGGTTCTTTGATTTTAGATAAAAAAGCTTAGTCTATGGGCTCTGACTTTGTGGGTAGTGGAAGAAATGAATGAACTTCAGAAGACTGAACCTCCCAAAGTCCCTGGAATTCTGGAATTCCAGGAGTCTGGAATTTTGTTGTGTTTTGCAACCAGTCTGGTATTGTTGCCCTAAGGATCAAGTAGTGACCTTCAGGGCCGGTGCAACAGTAGTAAGACACTGAGGGACATGAATTTGGACATGAATTCAATGTTATGTCAAAACTCTGCTAAGTATGAACTCTTGGAGATATAAAGAACATGTCCCTAAAATGTGTGTGTGTGTGTGTGTGTGTATGTGTGTGAGAGAGAGAGAGAGAGACACAGAGACAGAGGGAAACAGAGGGAGAGGGAAAGAAACCGAGAGAGAAACAGGAGAGATGTTTGTACTTTCATTATTTTGGTACCTTCAAAATAAATGTCCATTTGTAAAAGATCATTAAGTAGTTTTTAATGGGGCCAGAATGTCAGTCTCTAATACCTTAGTGGAAAGAAGATAGAAGTAGAGAAGAAACATCTCCAATAAGATGTGTTAAAGCCAATTCATACAGGCTTGTGAGAAAACCAGTTGTTAAATTTTCATTGTGACCTACTACAAATCAAAGCATGATTTCTTGTTTTGTTGATTGTTTAGAGCTAAGAAAATGATAGAAAAAATGTTAATAAAGCAGATTAAATGTGTCATATATTTTTAGGGAGCTGGTTGTTAAATATTTACTAGCATGCTCCTATGTCCACTCTTTAACTTGGAAGGCCACTTAGGAAAGTGAAGTTAAACCAATAATAATAGATATATCCCTTTAAGGTTTGCAAAACACTTTACATAGATTATCTGTTTCAATTCTCATAATAATAATCCTGTGAAATAAATGATATTATTATTATTCCCATTTTATTATTAACTGAGTAATTAAGACGTTTACCCAAGGTCACACAGCTAACAATGACAATAGCTAACATTTATGTAACTTTTACATCATACCAGTCCCTATGCTAAGTATTTTATAATTATTGTTTCATTTGATCCTCACAGCAACCCTGGAAGACCGGTTTTTTTCACATTTTATAGATAAAGAAATAGTGGCAAAAAAAAGTACCTAGGGTCACATGGCTAAAAAAATTCTGAGGCTACATACATTTGAACTTGGTTTTCTGGATTCTAAGGCAGATCTTCTTTCCATTGTACCACCTAGCTAGTAATTGAAGAAAGAATTGAATTTCCATTCTGTTTTGTACTCTATATATACCACTTAGCAGTTTTTGACTAAGATCAGGGCTACTCTTTGAACATCTTTTAGAACTCTTCTCTGAATTTGTGCTAATTATATACTCCTTGATTGCCTCCTGAGTCCTTTAATTCAAACATCATCTTAGGCCTACTCATACCCCCGAATGAGACAAATATTCCTAGGTCTCTACTTCCTCAACTGGAGAAGGAGCTGAGTAATACCATGGCAAAGAATTTTTCAAACTAAGCCATCTGTTCTCTTTTATAAGAAAATGATAATGTCTAGAGACAACAGAAAAGGTGAGCAACTCAAGTCCCACTTTTCCCAACAATGTAGCACTGCCTGGTACTTCCATGTAGCCACACTTTACTAAAATATTGCAACAACAAACAAAACTGAAAAAATAAATTATTCCATAGCCAACCTCATTGCTATAAAGTTTTGCCTAATATACCTTTGTAATAGCAATTACCAACGTTAAATAGAATATGCATATATATGGATATTTTTAATGTTTTATCTGTGGGTTTACAACAAATAAAATACTCTGAAAAAACTTCCCTTTTATGTTTTTCTCTTTTTCTGAAATGAACTCTGGGGCTACATACAGTTCTTTCTACTTCCTAATTAGAAGGTACAGAGAGTACCCTTCTAAATCAAGCATTATCTAATATTTGCTATAATATCTATAAACGAGTACTAAAATAGCTAGCTATATGCAAGTCAGTAGTCTAAGGGCTTTACAAATATTATGTCATTTGATCTGGGAAGTAGGTGCTAGTATGACCCCAGAGTTTAAGTGATTTACTTGTCCAGTGTCACAAAGCTAGTAAGTGTCTGAGGTGGAGATTTGAATCAAGGTTTCCCTGACTCCAAAATCACTGACGCAAAAGCTGCCTTTAAGTAATACCATTTTAATAGTTAGCACTCTTTTTATATAGACATAAGGGTATACAGTTAGTAGTGCAGGAGATATTACACTGCACCTGGAATCAGGTAAAATCTGAATTCAAATCCAATCAAATAGAACTTGTATAACTTTGGACAAGTCACAATCTCAGTTTCTTAATCTATAAAATGAAGATACCAGCAACTATCGCCACATGTTGTTTTGAAGATGAAATGAGATATTTGGGAAATGCCAGGCATATAGTAGGTGCTAAATAAATATTGTTATTTATCATTATCACCACCATCATTATTATCAGAATGGCTTTGACTTTAATTAATGTAAGATTAATTAATAGGAGCCTGTCAGAAAGGGTGCAGCCCATTACCCATGAATTCAGGAAAGGAAGAAATAAGTCAGACTAAAGTATGGAGGGAAAGAATGCTTAGGCAAGTTTGAGAAGGTATTTCTTTTCTTTGCTTAATTGAAGCAACTAAAGATAAGCTTCCTAACAATGACCTTGCCAGACCTTTTGTCCTGCCTTGAAATCATTTCTAAGCTAGGACAAAGATCTTATCTAGGAAAACTGAAACAAATACACAAATCTCTCATATTTGCTTCAAAAAATTCAGCAAAATAAAAGAATTTTGTGTTGTGGCAGTTCTGCTATCACACATACAGAGTAGAGGGAAGAACAAGATAAAAAAGCTGAAAATGGGATTTCATTACTAAAGAAACTCCAGGGTAAGCAAACTCCTTGGACCAGATTTTTTTGGAACTTTCTTAAAACTAGTTCCTTCCCTATGCTGATTCTCTCCAATTTATCCTATATGCAAGTTATTTAAGTATGTGGTTGTTTGCATTACAGTGTGACTTCCTTGGAAACAGGAATAATGTCTCTTTTTATTCCCAGTAACTGCCACATCATGGGTTCTTAATTAATGCATACTGATTTCATGACCCTGGATAAGTCACTTAACCGATTTTAGCTTCAATTTCCACATCTATACAATGAGGATAATAATAGTACTTACTTCACAGAGCAAATGTGGGGCTTAAATGATTTTGTTATCAATGTAGTTAATTTATAATTTGAATGTTGAACTGATAACTCTATTCCTGCTATAAATTGAACTTAGTAATAATGATCTTTGTGATATATATTTTAGACTCTTTGCTCACATTTTATTTAAATTCTTTTCATATATGTTTATTAAAGATAGTTTTTTGTTTTGTTTTGTTTTTTTAAATACACAGACATGGGGAGAATTTGCCTTGTTTGACCAGGCATATTTGTTATAAGAAATTCTTTTCTTTTTTCTTTTTTTTTTCCCAATGAGGTGGAGGTAGGAAGATGAAAAATTAGATTTCTCCAATTTTTTTTTAATTTTAAAATAGAGAGGTGGAGGAAATGCTATTGATGTAAAATGTTGCCTATCCGTCCTTTCAGATAAGGTCACAGATAAGGATATTGGTCTATAATTTTCTTATTTTTGTTTTGATTGCTTTTTTGGTTTATGATCATCCTGGTGTTATAGAAAGAATTTAGTAGATAAGCTTTTGCTATTATGTAGTTAACATAATATTGGAATCAATTATCTTTAATTTTTAATAGAATTTACTTGTGAATCTGTCCTGTTATGGAGTTTTTTTCTTTTTCTTTCAGGTTTGACTTATAGCTACTTCAATTTCTTCCTATGAAATTGTGTTGCTTAAATTCTCTAAATCTTGTTCTATTAAACAGACATTTTATATTTTTGTAAATATTCATTTCATTTAAGTTGCTGGATTCTTTGGCAGATATCTGCGCATAAGAGGTTATCAAATATCCTTTATTTCTTGTGAATTCTTTTTCATTTTTGATACTGGTAATTCAGTTTTCCTCATTCTTTTTTTATATCAAATTAGCTACTTTTTTTATTAGTTTTTTTTTTTTAACTCAGGTCGTAGTTTTATTTAATATTTGAAAGGCTTTATTTTATCAATCAATTTGGTTAATTAATTCAGTTTTTGCTTTTAATTTTTTTGGGGGTGAGCTGGGGTTAAGTGACTTGTCCAGGGTCACACAGCCAGGAAGTAGTGTGTTCTGAGGCCAGATTTGAACCTAAGTTCTCCTGCCTTCAAGGCTGGTGCTCTATCCATTCTGCCATCTAACTCTCCTTGCTTTTAATATTCTTAATCTCTTCTTTGATCTTTCAGGTTTCCTACTGTGGTGTTTAATTTGGATTTTTGTATAATGTTGGGTTTTGGGGGTGGTTTTTTTTTTTAGTATTTTTAGTTATATTCTCAATTTATTGATCTGTTTTTTCTTTTTTATTAATAAAATTGTTTAGAGAGATTTTCTCTTTTTCTACTCAAAACTTTAGAATGTCTCATTATTGTCATTACCTTTAACAAAATTATTTCTATGATTTGTTCTTTGACCTACCAATTCTATATGATTCTTTATGACCTATCAATTCTTTAGATCTAGTGTCTAAATGATTTTGATTCCTTTTTTCCTAATGACTTTTCATTTAACATAATTACTTAATATAATTTTGTACTGTGCTTAGGAAAGAATGTTGTAGAATGTGCTAAAAGAAATGAGAAAATACATGATCTCAAAGAGATAAAGACTTCTTTGAATTGATGCATAGTGTAATGAACAGATACAAAAGAACAATTTATATAATAAAACCAATATTATAAAAATTAACATTTTTAAGTCTTTCATAAACTGATAAAGAATGAAGTAGAAGGAGAATAATTTAAATAATAACAAGAACTTTAAAAGATGACCATCTATGATTCCAGAAGATTGTTAAGAGAACATGTAAACCATATGAAAAAAGTTGTGGATTTAGAGAACTGAGATTTCTATTTTTTCATATATAGACACGGGGGAAATTTGCCTTGTTTGACCAGACATATAAGAAATTCTTTTTTTTTCCCCAATGAGATGGAGGTGAGAAGGGAAAAATTAGATTTCTCCTATTTTTTAAAATTTTATAATAGGTGGAGGAAATGATACAGATGTAGGATGTTGCATGTCTATCCTTTCAGATAAGGTTACTATACAGTTAGTTTTATTTTGTTAAAGAGACCTTCTTAAAGTGTGAGTAATCTCCATTACCCTCATTGCTCTTGGTTTAAAATGGCTGATTGAATCTTACCACTTAATTAGGATCTCTACTCATAAAAAGCTCTGAGAATAATTTAAATACTATAATGCCTTAGTTTATTGTCAGCAAGGTGTGATAGATTTGTGCTAAGAAATGCTGGTGTTTGGAAACCCCAAGATAGCAGACTCCTGGAAAAGCCACCAAGTAATTGAAAAATGGAGCAGCTTGCCTATTTACAAAATAGGCCTATTTACAGATTAGACCCAACAAAGATAATTGGTCAGAGCTAACTATTGGATTTGGACTTTTTGGTGAGCAAGTGGGAAAAAATGGTGGCTTAGAGCCCACTCTCCTTTTATAGAGAGGATGCTAGAGCAACATGATTGCTGAGAAGATTAGGATTTTGATATAGAATAGGTTTAGGTTTGTTTTATAAGAGCAAGCTATCAAATTTTCAACATGAACATTTACATCTTGGAAACAGACAACACAAATCAGTGCTCATTTATTGTTTTCTTGATTGGACTTCAGAAAGTAATGGACAGAATATTATTAATACAGGTTAAACCTTAAAGTGTTTTGTATACACTTTCTTTCTCAGTGTACAAGTTGTTCAACATTTTACTAGCAAACTCCTGGATGTGTTGTTTAGGAGGCCATGATAGACTAAGTGCTGCTATTGGGGGGAGGGGGAGGGGGTTTCTAACTTATTTTGCTTCAAGAAAAATGCATAATGTGGTCATGAAACCTGGGTAAGTTTATCTGATGCTAGAGAGAACCTCTAGAGGTTCAGATGGAAGGGAAGGCTGGATTCAGAGATAGCTCTTTTCAACCTGATATTCTAATTGTGAAAGCTTCCATAAAACAGAGGGTACTATTAGGATTAATTGGATAAATAAATAAATAAATGAATGAATGAATGAATGAATAAAAGTAAGCCATCATTAAGTTTAGGATTGAGACTGCAAGTCAGTAGATCTAATAGTCTTCCTGGAAATTTATCAGCTCAACCGGGACCATAGACTTTCCAAGCTTATTTAGTCAGTGAACAAACTCAATTATGATGTAACTTGTTATATGTGCTATATGTCATGTATGGCCCAAGACATATTTTGATGTGAAAATGTATTTTAATGCATTGTTCATGGTGCAGGGAGCTTTATAACTAGGGCTATACATTTCTAGGGTAAATATCATGTATTGGGTAGCAACATGTGTTTTGTATTGAACCTAATCATATTCATTTTATTAACAGTGAATAAGTAGTTATTTTATTGCAAACTATGTGAAATAATAATTTTTGTATGTGGATTTTTATGTCCACAAATATCTTAGTATATTCCATGTGATTAGTAGAAACTGAAAAGTTTTCATTGAAGGGAGGATGTAAGTAAGAGTATAAGCCCTCATGGTCCTTTGAGACTTTGGACTGACTGTATTTTTTTTAGATAAACAGAAAATACATACAGACAGCCAGGAAGCACAGTGAACAGAGTGCCTGGTCTGAAATCAGAAAGATTCATTTTCCTGAGTTCAAATCTGACCTGAGCTGCTTAGTAGCTATGTGACTCTCACTCATCTCTAAAATGAACCAGAGAAGAAAATGGCAAACCACTCCAGTATTTTTGCCACGAAAACTGCAAATAGAGCCACGAAGAATCCAAAGAAGAGACAAAGACCTTGCCTTTTAGATTGCTTTCAAGCTTTTTCTCCATTTTCTTATTTTAATGGGGAAATAGAATATGCTTAGGATTTTAAAAACTGGGGAACCCTGAATTGCACAGTTGTTTGGTAATTATTGGTAATTGGTAATTACCTAGATTGAAATCTAGCTCCATGATGTCAAACTTAAGGCAAGCCAGCAGGCAACTACTTTGGAAACTACATGTTAACATGTTTTATTGCATTTTTAGTTATTTTGTAAAATATTTTTCAATTAAGTTTTAATCTGGTCCAGACTGGTTGTGGCCTGTGAGCCATTTATTTGACACTTCTGGCCTAGTAATAAAAGGTAAAATCTTGGGAGGGGTATGGAATCCTCATTATAAAGGAGTTTAAGGATTCTGACACAGAAACCCAAGCCCTCAGACCAGAAAGAAGAGCCCCAGAAGAAAACACAACTTCTGGGCTTGAGCTAGCTAGGAAGACCTTGAGCTTTATTCTCAAAAGCTTGGTGCCTGGAGCTGAAAATTTCTTTCTGTGGAGATAAGAGCCTCCAGTAGCCCAACTCTGAGAGAAGAAAAAAGGAAAATCCTGAGAGGAGGCTATTTAACTGGTACCCAGGCAAGGAGAGAACTCCTTTTCCAAAAGAGCTGAGAAAAGCTTTTTTTTTTTTTTTTTTAAGGAAAAAACCAAGTGAAACAAAACACATTCTGCCATTACCATTCTCAGAAGAGATGACGACAATAAGCATTTATATGACGCCAACTGTGTTCCCAGGTGATGCAGCTAGGTAGCGCAGTGGATAGAGCGCTAGCCATGGAGTCAAGAAGACTGAGTTCAATTTGACCTGACTTACTAGCTGTATGACCCTGGACAAGTCACTCATCCCAGTTTGTGTCAATTTTCTCATCTGTAAAATGAGCTGGAGAAGGAAATGACAAAAGCACTCCAGCATATCTGTCAAGCAAACCCCAAATGGGGTCACAAAGAGTCAGACAAGACTAAAAGACAACAACAAAAATGATCCAGGCACTCTGCTATGTACTTTACACATATTATCTTATTTGATCTTTACAACAATACTAGGAGGCAGATGCCATTATCATTCCCATTTTACAGATGAATAAACTGAAGTACTGATAGTACCTTGCCCAAGGTCATGCAGTTAGCCCAGTACATTCTGGTCCCAACCCTCTGGCCATTATGGCGCCACCTAGCTGCCAAGTATTTCATGTAGGCTAGGAGCCAGGGGCAGTAGAGACAAATGGAAAGTATCCAGGAGTGACTAAGGAACAGCCTGCAGAGCATATCCATTGGAACAGTATGTGGCCAAATCTCTAGCTGAAGGGTGAGCAATGGAAACTATGTAGCATCTGATGGATAGTCTCAAACCAGTCCGGCAGAGATGAGGTGAACCCTGACCTTGAGGGCTGATGTCCACCTGTGCCCTGGGTAGGATGCTGTATGTATTTGTAGGCCAATCTAGCCCAGGAATTGGGGAACTGCCTTGTTGTTTCCTGCTTCCTCCCACCAATTCTTCCATTTCATTAAAATGTTTTTGTTCTGGTCTATATCACTTGCAGGGTAAAAAATCACTGTTGGAGGTGCCTGGGGAATTGCAGGCTCCCAGTACCTGAACTGAACTATAAACTGTGCTTAATTAGTACTTTACCAGCATCTCATTTGATATTCATAGCAACCCTGGGAGGCAAAGTGCTATTATTCCCATTTTACAATTGAAGAAACTGAGGCAGGCAGATGTTAAATGACTTAACCAGAGTCATATGGCTATCAAGTATTTGAGATAGAATTTAAACTCTAGTAGATTTTCCTGACTCCAGGACAAGCTACTAGAATGCTAGACTTGGAATCAGAAATACTAAACTTAAATCCCACCTCAGACTCTTAGTAGCTGTGCCATCCTGGGTAAGCCACTTCACCTTTATCAGCCTCAGTTTTCTCCTCTCTAAAATGGGCTGTTGTGAGGATCAAATAGAGATAACATGGAAAATGCTTTGTAAATCTTAGCGCTATATATATATGCTTCCTATTATTCTTAATTCTTCTGGTGTGCTGTAAGTACCCAAAACTAGCTTTTATTTAAAATGCCAATCAAGCAAGTATGAAATTTAATTCTCAAGGATGGCCACCTGCATGAAATTTCCAGCTACTAGATACATAGAATGCTAGACTTGGAATAGGAAATCCTAAATTTAAATCCCATCTCAGACTCTTACTAACTGTGCCACCTTGGACAAGCCACTTCACCTTTATCAGCCCCAGTTTTCTCCTCTCTAAAATGGGCTGTTGTGAGGATCAAATGAGATAACAAATGGAAAATGCTTTGCAAATCTTAGTGCTATACACATGCTTCCTATTCTTATTCTTATTCTTCCAATGGGCTGCAAGTGTCCAAGACCAGTTTTTATTTAAAGTGCCAGAAAAGCTCAATTGTTAATCAGCAAATATGAAATTTAATTCTTTCTTTCTTTTTTATTAAAGCTTTTTATTTTTAGAACATATGAATAGATAATTTTCCAACATTGACCCTTGCAAAACCTTGCATTCCAAATTCCCCCCTCCCCCAAATGGCAAGTAATCTGTTAAACATGTTAAAAATATATGTTAACTCCAATATATGTGTACATATTTATACAGTTATCTTGCTGCACAAGAAAAATCAGATCAAAAAGGAAAAAAATGAGAAAGAAAAGTGAAATGGAAGCAAACAACAATAAAAAGAATGAAAATGCTGTGTTGTGATCCACACTCAGTTCCCACAGTCCTCTCTCTGGGTGTAGATAGCTCTTCGTCACAATATCATTAGAACTGGCCTGAATCTCGTCTCATTGTTGAAGAGAGCTACGTCCATCAGAATTGATCATCATATAATCTTGTTATAGCCATTTACAATGATCTCCTGGTTCTGCTCATTTCACTCAGTATCAGTTCATGTAAGTCTCTCCAGGCTTCTCTAAAATCATCCTGCTTATTGTTTCTTATATAACACTAACATTCCATAACATTCATATACCATAATTTATTCAGCCATTCTCCAACTGATAGCATCCACTCAGTATGAAATTTAATTCTCAAGGAGGATGACCATCTGTAGAGAAGCCTGAAACTTTCTCTCTTCCAAAGTGAACTGAATCTATTGTTTGTGTATTGAGATCCTTCCAATCTGAGTATTAACCACATCCTGGAGATTGAGACCTTAAGTTTTTTGTTTTGTTTTTAGGATTCAGATTACAAGTAGATGGAAGGGATAGGCAAAAGTAACTGTTCACCATAGTTTTCCATCTCCACACAGGCTATTTTGTTTCTCAAAGATACCGCTGTCCTTTCATTGTCATCTTTTCCTGCTTTCTACATCTACAGATGCCCGGGACAATTGAACAGAAAGAAAATGAACTTCTTTGCAAACAGAAACATGCCACGTGATAAAAGCAACATCCACTTCACATGGATTAGGCTAGTTTCCCCCTAAAAAAAAAGAATGAAGCCATCCTGCAGACTTAATTGGTCTAGGGGACTAAGTCTCAAATTGTGGACATCTGCCCACTCACCTGAAGAATAAGCAGGCCAGTACTCAAGTTGTTGGAACTCCTGAGATTTCATGCCCTGTTGCCAACTGAGTCAATGCATTTTTAGTAGGAACAATATCCACCAGGGACCATCTATATAGGTTAAACTAGCATTTATTCCTTAAAAGGCAAGGAAGTTGTCTCTAATGCAACTGGGTCCAGCAATAGGTAGAACATTGGGCCTGGAGTCAGAAAAACCTGCATTCATATCCCACTTCAGATACTAACTGTGCAACCCTCTGTACATCCATTTGCAAGGATAGACATCTGTTACCAGTGCTGTTATCTGTATCGAATATCCTTCCCTTGCTATTGTTAAATACAATGTCTTTTGTAAAATATTATACACACACATATAAGTTATATGGAATACCTTATTTCATTCCAATCCAGAACTGGAACCACTGATTGGATTGGACATATATGGCAGAGGTAATACATTAGAAGTAATACAAAATGAGTCAAGTTTACAGGAAATTTAAACAAATATAGCCAGAATATGATATATAATATTTATAGTCTGAATTAGGACGATTCATTCCTTGCTCTTTGCTAATATAAAAACTCTTAGTCATCTGAATTGAATGAATTTGCTAAGTCACACAAATACTTGTCAGAGGCAGGATTTGAAGCCAGATCTTCTAACTTCATAAACAGAGATATTTCCTTTGGACCATGTTGTATCTAATATTATTTAAGCTAATAATAAAGCCCAGACTCAGAAATGGTCAAATATAGTTTTAAGCTGTGCATTTTGATTTTAAAAATTGGGAATTGTTTATTTATAATTTTTTTTCATGAATTAAAAAATGTTCTCATTTATGCATCCTGCTCTCTATATTTTCTGTTCTTCCTCTTTTTTTTTTTAAACATTCCTTTCTAGAAAAAACATAACATTTCTTCCTTTGTTGTTCTACTAGTCTGTACCTTTTCAAGGGTGAAGTGATAGTTATCTTTTGAGGAAAGTCATTTTTCCATTTTTATTTTATTTTATTATTAGATATCTAATATTATTAATTATGTTACATAATAATAAAATAATATTAAAAAGAACAAAGATAAATGAGATATTATGGTAAATAGTAAGAATGAATGAATACAATCACCTTTGGGATTGATTACCTTCTAATCATTCTTTAAACACATTGAACACAATAAATTGAAAATAATTTTGATAAGCAATTCAGTTTTTCAAATTCATATGTGACAGACCCCCATGATACCCCTATGGTCCCTCTATTATTAAAAACAATAATGGGCTCATAAGGACTGATTTCAGTGATAGGGGCACATGATAAAAGCAATATTCTTTGAAGGATTAGAGATGCTTATGCTAATAGTTCTTATTTCTTATTAAAAAAAAAAAAAGGAACATGCAAAAAAGAAAGAACCCAACCAAAGAAACTTATGAGAATAGGGAAGACTAAGATTTATCTTAGAGGATGACACAAGTTAAAAAAAAAAGCTTCTTCTACCTCAAAGAGTAATATCATATGGCTATATCCCCAGAAAGAACTTATAAAAGAACTCAAAAAATACTTTAAAAGAGAGAAAAGCAAGATGATTATGAAAGAAATTTAACCAACTAGAAAAAGAGATACAGAATCTTAAAGAAAATAATCCTTTGAAAATTAGAATTGGGCAAGAAGAAGCCAGTGAAGATAGAAGAGATCAAGGAATAACAAAACAAAACAAAGAATGAAAAAATAGAACAGAATGTGAAACATCTTCTAAGAAAAACAGAAGGTCTGGAGAATAGATCAGTAAGAAAAAATATAAGAATAATTGGACAATCTGAAAGCTGTTACCAAAAAACCCAAAAACAACCTTGACACAATAATGCAAGAAATAATCAAGGAAACTTGTTCTGGAATAATAGAACATGAGGGGAAAGTAGGAAAAAACAAACCAACAAACCCAGAGATCACCACCTCAAAAAAGATTCTTTGTACAAAACACATAGGAATATAATTGTCATAAAAAAAAAAGTTCAAAGAGAAAATTGTGCAAGAAAAACAAACAAACAAACAAAAAACCAATTCAAATATACTGGAGCTAAAATAAGAACTGTGTAGGACTCATCAGCAGCCAAAATAAAAGACTGCAGGTCCTGGAATAATATATACTGGTAATCAAAAGAACTAAGCCTAGGCCAAAAATAGATCTAGCAAAATTATTTATAAAATTTAACAAAAAAATAGACATTCAACAATTTGTAAATTTTCAGGATTTTATTATCACCCAACCTGAATATAATAGTAAATTTAACACATTGAGAGCCAATATCAAAGATTAATTTTAAGGAACTCAACATGGACAAATTGTTTTATGTTTTTTTCATGAAAGTGTATATCATATGTTTAAGATTGACATCAATAATTGGGTAGCTCAAAAGAAAAACTGGGGCAGAATTGAGCGTGATCTGATTTTAAAAAGCAAAACTGTCTAGGAAAAGGTAAAAATAATTATATTATACAATTGAAGTGCAGAGGAAGAACTGATACAGAGGCATTGGAAGAGAGAGAAAAGCTTATGTTCTGAAAACCTACTCATATCAAGAATGGGTTTCATAGGGAACATTACATGTATATACCATAAAAGGTGTATATACCCTTCAAAATCTATAAAGAAAAAGGTGGGGAAGTAACTGGGTAGCACAGTAGCGCCAGCCTTGAAGTCAGGAGGAACTGAGTTCAAATCTAGTCTCAGACACTTACCACTTTCTGGCTGTGTGACCCAGACAAGTCACTTAACCCCAATTGCTGCAGCAAAATAAAAAAGAAAAAAGGGGGGCAAGGAATAGGAAAAAATAGAAGTAGAGAAGGATGTGTGGATTTATGGTAGGAGGATAAGATATATAGATTAATGGGCAAGGGATACGGTGGGACACAGAAGGGTGTGGGACAGAGTTTATAGCTTAATGGGAAAGAGATAAAGAGAGGGCAAAGTGGGGGAGAAGATAAGATAAGGATTGTTGATTGGAAAGAGGTTAAATTATAGCAAGGCAAGTTAAAGAACTTAACACAACTCTACCAACAATGTATTAGTGTCCCAGTTTTATCATATCTCCTCCAACATTTTGTCATTATCTTTTCCTGCCTTCTTAGCCAATCTGAGAGGTCTGTAGTGGTACCTCAGAGTTGTCTTAATTTATATTTCTCTGATCAATAGTGATTTAGAGCATTTTTTATATGACTAGAAATGGTTTTAATTTCTTCATCTGAAAATTACAACATGACTTTTATGGAAGTGTTAGGCATAACTTTACATATGCCTTCTCAATGGGGAGAAAGGAAGAAGGGAGAGAAAATGTAAAAAGAAATTCATTTACATGTAACTGGGAAAATTGTGTGTATGTTTGTGTGTGTGTGTGTGTGTGTGTGTGTGTGTGTATGAAAATTCTATCTCTTGGGAAAATACATGTATACAAAAATATTTGTACTTGTTCCCTTTGTTGTTGCAAAGAATTGAAAAATGAGGAATTCATTGAGGAATGACTGAACAAGTTGTAGTATATGACTGTAATGGAATACCCTTGTACTATAAGAAATGAGGACAGAAATGGTTTCAGAAAAGCCTGGGAAGACTTCTGTGAATTGATGCAAAGTGAAGTGAGCAAAACCAGAAGCACAATTTGTATAATAACAATATTATAAAGAATTTTGAAAGACTTAAATATTCTGCTGAACACAATGATCTACTACAATCCCAAAGCACTCATGATGAAGAATGCTAGCCAACAATGAATTAGTGTTCTAATTTTTGGCAA
Source organism: Antechinus flavipes (assembly GCF_016432865.1). Taxonomy (NCBI): domain Eukaryota; kingdom Metazoa; phylum Chordata; class Mammalia; order Dasyuromorphia; family Dasyuridae; genus Antechinus; species Antechinus flavipes. The sequence continues at coordinate 168,454,601 of NC_067403.1, read as the reverse complement.
TAATAGCTTTTTATTTTCAAACATATGCATAGATAATTTTCAACATTCACCCTTGCAAAACCTTATATTCCAAATTTTTCTCCGTCCCTTCCCTCACCTCCTTCCCTAGACAGGAAATAATCCAATATATGTAAAACATGGGCAGTTCTTTTCTATATAATTCCACAAATATGCTGCACAAGAAAAATCAGATCAAAAAGGAAAAAAATGAGAAAGAAAAAAAGCCAACTACAATAAAAAAGATGAAAATACTATGTTATGATCCACATTCAGATACTATAGTCCTCTTTCTGGATTCAGATGGCTCTCTCTCCTTCACAAGTCTGTTGGACCTGGCCTGAATCACCTCATTGTTGAAAAGAATCATGTCCATCAGAGCTATCATCATATAATCTTGTTGCTGTGAACTATGTTCTCTTGGTTCTATTAATTTCCCTTGGCATCAATTCATATAAGTCTCTCTAAGCTTCTCTGAAATCATTCTGCTGGTCATTTCTTACAGAACAATGATATTCCATAACATTCATATATTATAACTATTTAGCCATTCTTCAACTGATGGACATGCTCTCAGTATCCAGTTCCTTGCCAATACAAAAAAAAAAGCTGCTACAAACATTTTTTGCATATGTGGGTACTTTTCCCTTTTTTATTATCTCTTTAGGATACAAGCCCATTAAAGACACTGGTGGATTAAAGAGTATGCACATTTTGATAGCCCTTTGGGCATAATTCCAAATTGCTGTTCATAATAGTTGGATCAGTTCACAACTAAGGGAGGGACTTTTAAAAGGATGTATGAATTAGGGAGGAAGTTATTGGAAATAAATTAGATTTCTCAGGAGGTATTGGGTAAAAAGAGAGAATTGGAAAGATAAGTTGTGAGGAAAAATAGGATGGAGAGAAACAGAGAACTAGTAATTAAAACTTTGAGTGTGAATGGGATAAACTTACCCATAAAACGAAAAAAATCCCTTTGCATAAGGGATCAAAAACAAGAACCTGAGTATATATTGTTTACAAGAAAAACATTTAAAATTGAGACATGCAGAATAAAAATAAAGAGCTGGAGTAGAATTTATTATGCTTCAGCCAATGTAAAAAGAAAAAGAAGTAGGAGTAGCAATCTTGGTCTCAGGCAAAGTTAAAGCTAAAATAGATTTAATTTAAAAAGATAAGTTGACAAAGTATATATGTTAAAAAAAAAAAGGACATAGTGAAATAATAGCAATACTAATATTGTAGCATTCCATTTTTAAAAAAATTTTTCTTTCTTTTTTTATTATAGCTTTTTACTTACAAGATATATGCATGGATAATTTTTCAGCATTGACAATTGCAAAACCTTTTGTTCCAACTTTTCCCCTCATTCCCCCCTACCTCTTCCCCCAGATGGCAGGTTGAGTAACACATGTTAAATATAAAGTATAAGTTAAATACAATATATGTATACATGTCCAAACAGTTATTTTGCTGTACCAAAAGAATTGGACTTTGAAAGAGTGTACAATTAGCCTATGAAGGAAATAAAAAATGCAGGCAGACAAAAATAGAGGGATTGGGAAATCTATGTAGTGGTTCATAGTCATCTTCCAGAGTTCTTTCATTGGGTGTAGCTGCTTCAATTCATTACTGCTCTATTGGAACTGATTTGGTTCATCTCATTGTTGAAGAGGGCCACATCCATCAGAATTGATCATCATATAGTATTGTTGTTAAAAACAATAAATAAGTAAAATAAATAAAATAAGTATGCATTCCAATTTTTAAAAGAAAAGGTAAATGAATTTCTGGTGGAAATGGACATAATTATAAAATATTTTTTATACAAATAAAGGTAGATTTAATTAATTGATGATATTTTAATTGTTTGTGGAAATGTCACCTAAATTATACATTCTACTTAAATCTATATATGAAAATTCTACCTAAATTAATCTACTGAGAACCATACCAATTAAATTATCAAAAAAAAAACATTTTTTGAGCTAGACAAAATACTAAAATTCAGTTGGAAGATAAAAGTTTAAAAACATCTGTGGAATTAATGAAAAAAATATAAAGGTAAAATACAGATCTTAAAATGTTATAAGTAGTAATTATTAAAACTCTAATAAGTGGAATAGAGTAATATAGTAATAATTTGTTGTAGTAACTTTGTGTTTGATAAATATAAAGATTTAAGTTTCTGGAATAAGAATTCACTATTTGGGGAAAATATTAGGAAAATTGAAAGTAGGCAGAAACTAAAAAAAGACCAATATCTTAAACCATTTACCAATAAAAAGTAAAAATGGACACATGATCTAGCTATAAAGGGAAATATCACAAGCAAATAATTCTGAAGGACTTATTGAAAAGTGCTAGTTTCAGAAAAAAAATTGATTTTTGTCTAAATACAGATTTAAGAATACTTAAAAAAACTCCATTTTTCTAGAGGATTTTTTTGGGGGGTGAGATCTATGTTTTCTTTTACAACATGACTTTTATGGAAATGTTTTGTATGATTTCACATGTACCTTTTAAATGGGCAGGGAAGGAGGGGAAGGAAGAAAATCTAGAATTCAAAGTTTTAAAAACAAATGTTAAAAATTATTTTACATATAACTGGGAAAATAAAATATCAAATAAGTAAATTAGAAGAAAATGAAACATTACTTATTAGACATATAGATAGGAGAACAATTTATGAATAAATAAGAGAGAGGCACTGTCAGATTACAAAATGGATAATTTTGATTACATTACATTGAAAAGTTTTTTGTACAAATAAAACCGATGCAGCCAAGATTAGAAGGAATGCAGAAAATTGGAGGGGAGGAGGAAGGTTATATACAGTTTCTGAGATAAAGGCTTTATATGTCAAATATATAGAGAACTCTGTCAAATTTGTAAGAATTTGAACCATTTTGGATCTGAACAGGCAGTTTTTGGAGGAAACCTTTATATAGTAATGTGAAAAATGCTCTAAATCATTATTGATTAGGGAAATGCAAACTAAAATAACTTTGAGATACCATCTCACAAGTATCAGATCAATTAAAATGACAGGAGAAAATGGCAAATGTTGGAAGGGATGTGGAAAAGTTAGTACACTAATACATTGTTGGTGGAAATGTGATCTAATTCAACTGTTCTGAAGAGCAATCTAGATTTATGTCCAAAGAGTTATGAAATTGTATATGTATATACCTTTTGAACTTGCAATACCAATATAAGATCTGTTTCCCAAGGTGATCAGAGAAAAAACCGTATGTGTGCTAAAATATTTAAAGTTGTTCTCTTAGTGATGATAAAGAACTAGAAATTAAGGGTATGTCCATTAATTGAGGAATGGCTGAATAGGTATGTGATAGAATTGTGATGGAATACTACAGTGCCATAAAAAATTATGAAAGTTTGATTTTAGGAAAACTTGGAAAGACTTGCATGAAATAATGAAGAGTAAAATGAGTAGAAGCAAGAGAATGTATTGCTAATAGCAATATTGTTTGAAGAGTAAATGTAAATGACTAAGCTATTCTGAGTTATCCGAGTATTCACATCAACAAAGAACCTAGCAAGAAAGATGCTGTTCAGATCAAGAGAAGGAACTGCTATTTAGAAGAATGAAGTATAGAGTTTCACACACACACACACACACACACACTCACACGTGAACAAAAATACCGGCTTTCTCTCTCTGTGTATATATGTGTGTATATATATGTATGTATCAAATGTTGGCTTTCTCTAGTAAGGAGTTGGGAGAGTGGGAGGGAAACAGCTTGGAACTCAGATGTAACAAAATATACATATACACATATAAAATTATAGAAAATGAAAAATGTAGTTTTAAAGAGTATTGTAAAGATTTGTGTGAACTGCCACAGAATGAAATGAGCAGAATTAGGAAATTGGAATTGATAATGTAAAAAAATGAACTTTTTTTTTTAAAAAAGGAAATGAATATTTTCTTTTTTTAAATGAAGTTATTCTCAGGATCTTGATTTAAAAAGAACTATTCAAAAATCAAATCAAAGAACTATTTTACTGATCTAGGCATTCTAAGTTTGCCTCAAAATGCAGAAGAAGAAAAAGAAAGAAGAAGGAAGAAGAAGAAGGAGGAGAAGAAGGAAGGAGGAGGAGGAAGAGGAAAAGGACAAGAAGGAAGGAGGAGGAGGAGGAGGAGGAGGAAGAGAGAAAGAGAAAAAGAAAGAAAGGAAGGAAAGAAGGAAGAAAAAAAAATTGAAAGACTTGAAAACTGTTCAATGGAATGACCAACCATAATTGTTGTGTACCAGTGATAAAGAATGCAGTCTATTTTTTAACATAAAAGTGATAGACTCAACATGTAGAATGAGATATAGCTTTTTAAACATGACCAATGAGCATATTTGTTTTGCTTGAACATGCATATCTCTTGCAAGAGTTGGTGTTTTGGGGGAGGGCATGAAGGAAAACATGTAAGAAAGAAAACAAATGTCAATTAAGAAAATAAAATTTGATTATAATAAAATTTAAAATTGGCTAATTTGATTAAGATAAAAACCAAATTACAAAAATTAAAAATTAAACATTTTTAAAAATTAAAAAGAATTAAAAAGAAGAAATGACAAAGTAGTTGACAATAATATGCCAAGCAAACTGATAAATTAGTGAAAAAAAAGAAAATTTTAAAAAATATAAGCCCCCCAGATTAATAGTAGAGATTATATAATAAATAAAAGTAATTAAGTAGAGACCTTACATCTAGGAAAAACTAAATTGAATAAGTTATAAAGGAACATCAAATCCTACACCCTTCAATAACCCAGAACCATATTAAATTACAAGGCATACAAGTCATTATAAGAACACTTAATTAAAAAATTATGCAAAATCATTTGAAAATATGTGAATATTCTATTCCATTCTATTTTATGGGAAAAAATAGCCCTGATATCTAAACTTGAGGAAATTAAAAAACCCAACAGCTATATAATAATGTGTCCAATGCATATTGGATACAAAAAATTTTAATAAACTTTTTTTTCTTACTGAGGCTACACAAACATTAAAAAGATTATACACCATGACTAGTTTGGATTTTTACTAGGGATGTAATATTGGTTCAATATTTGGAAATTGTAATGAAGGAAATTAATTGCAAAGACAACAAAAATTATGATTTTATTAATAGATACCGAAAAAGTTTTTTTTCCGCAAAATGCAACTCCCATTAAAATAAACTAAAGCCCTGGAATAAATAAAACTGTTTTTAATATGGCAATTAATATGTATCTAAAATCAAAGTTATTATTTATAATGGAGAATCACTAGAGGACTTTCCAATATGATCATAGGTAAAATAAGAATGTGCATCATTACTATTGCCATTTTAAAAAATACTTCTAAAAATACTAATTATAGCAATAACATAATAACAAAAAAGAAACCAAAGAAATGAGCTCAGGCAAAGAATAAACAAAATTATAATGTCATTTTTTGCAGGTAGTATGAGTTTATTTATAGAATCCTGGAAAACAAATTTAAAAATGAAAACAATAAATTTAGTAAATAATATTAAATAAACTAAAAACGATTAGCCTTCCTGCAATTGACAAAATCTATCAGGAAGGGACAGAAAAATGAATTATATTAAAAACAATAACAGAATATGCAAAGTATCTGGGAATCCATTTACCAAGATATAGAAATAATATAAATTCAACTGAAAAAACACTTTTTGCAGAAATATAAACCTAAATTATTAGAGATTTTAAATTACCAATGGTTTAGCATTGCTGATATTTTGAAATTGACAATATTATAGAATTTATTTGCAATTTCACTGTAGTACTGAACTGCCAAAGGGATAGTTTATAGATTTAGATACAATAATTTATTTGTGTGAGAAGCAACAATAGTGGGGGGAAAAATGAGAAAGAACTTGGCTTAACAATACCTGATCTCAAACTACCCTACAAACTAGCTCTAATCAAACTATTGTATTCTTATAAATTTAAGTCAATTATATATTTTAGAAATGAGACCTTTGTCAGAACCCTTGGGTGTAAAACTGCTTCGTCTTCTCATTTTGTTTGCATTGGTTTTGTTTGTACAAAAGCTTTTAAGTTAATATAATCATTTTGCATTCCATAATGTACTCTAGTTCTTCTTTGGTCACAAATTCCTTCCTTCTCCTACTTCTGAGACATAGACTATCCTTTAATCTTCTAATTTGCTTATAGTATTGTTCTATATCTAAATCATGAACCCATTTCAATCTTATCTGGGTATAAGGTGTTAAGTGTTGGTCAATGCCTAGTTTCTGTCACACTAATTTCCAATTTTCCCAGCAGTTTCTGTCAAATAATGAGTTCTTATCTCAGAAGCTGGGTAGGGTCTTTGGGTTTATCAAACACTAGATTACTGTAGTCATTAACTATTGTGTCTTGTGAACCTAATCTATTTCATTGATCTATTGATCCATTGATTCTATTTCTTAGCCAGTACCAGATAGTTTTGATGACTAAAATATAGTTACTAAAATAATTTCTGTCTGTTGGAGGAATAGCAAACTGTCATGCTGGGTGAAGATATCTTACCATATCCATCATTCTACTCCAAGCATTGGGAAAAGAGCCCAGGGCAATGCAGGGGTCCTCAAACTTTTTAAATAGGGGGCCAGTTCACTGTCTCTGACTGTTGGAGGGCCGGACTATAGTAAAAACAAAAACTTTGTTTTGTGGGCCTTTAAATAAAGAAACTTCATAGCCCTGGGTGAGGGAGATAAACGTCCTCAGCTGCCGCATCTGGCCGCCGGCCATAGTTTGAGGACCCCTGAACTAGTGGAACATGTTTTATTTAGAAGAGAAGGGAAGTGACTGGATTAGTAATGAGCACATTTCCAATATGGGGGTCATTTGTTATTGTTGTTTTCATATTTCAGTCATGTTTGATTCTTCCCAAATGGCTTTATGAAGAATTGGTTCTACTCACTTCTCACTTCTCTTTACTACTTCACTACTCACTTCACTTCATATATTGATATAGGTCTGGGCATGTTTTTTTTTTTTTTTTTCCTGAAACCATTCTCCTCATTTTTTTCTCAGTTGAAATGTTCAGTCTTTCCTTTATTGTTCTATTCTTTATCAAGCAAAGACTGGGGAAGAACAAAAAGGATAATTCTCATGTTTTCCCTTGAACCATTATGTGTATTATCAGACTTTTTGTCCTTGGGCTGGTTCTTGGCCAGTTTTAAACCAGCTTAACCTCTCAGTGACAATATAAAAATCTTTAATGATATCCTTTTGATATGAGATATAGAGATATATACTAGATGTCAATACAGTGATGGATGGATTCCAAATTGGTTGATATATCGGACCAAAAAAAAAAATACTAAATAATGGACTGATGTCAACCTAAAATGAAGTCTGTCTCAGAATTCTTTGTGCTAGCTAACCTCTGAGGTCCTGACGTTAAAAGATATGAAATTTTAAAATTTAAGATTTAGGATTATTATGATTTAATTTGTGATTCGAGATTCTATGATTCCAAAATTTTTGTACTTAGCTCACACTGAAAAAAGATGCAGGGTTGAGCATCAGATTACTTTAACGAAGCCTGCAAGACAAATGAATATTGAAGAATCCATTCTGCTTAAGACAATCCAAAACTTAATTCATTAACATCAGCAACACTCATCAAGTTGGGGATTTAGAGTTTGTAAATCATAAGGATAATCTCATCCATTCGTTATTTATATATAGTCAATAAATGTTTATTAAGCACTTACTATGTGCTAGGCACTCTGCTAAGTGCTGGGGATACAAAAGCCCAAAAAGCAAAATACAGTCCCTCCCTCAAGTCTCTAACAATTAGTAGGGAAAGACAATAAAAACAAGCTGTAAGAAAAGGAAGGGTGTTGGCATGGAAGAACAATAAAATCCAGAGAAGTGCAACTAATAGGAAATTATGAGAAGATTGCCTTGAGTCCTCTCCTTAAATGAAAGCTATGGGGTGGTGTTCTCCCTCCTTAAATGACAGATCTTGAAGGAGCTCTCTGATGTCCTCTCCAGTCAGAAAGAAGCAAGGGCCTTTCAGAAAATGGGTATTGAGGAGATATAAGTTTCAGAGTGGTTATGATCTCATAAGATGTTGAAGTTCTGGGGATCACATTAAAGTCCAGAGGAATACAATTGGGAATATTGAAACACTAATAGTTCACAGGTTTTGTCTCATGATTTCATTCAAAAATCTTCACTGCTTCTGATTTCCCATCAAACCTTATTGCACATTCTTTGGAAGTCAAGGCCCTTTAAAAAATTTTGGTCCAATTTTGGCATACGAAAGTGATGGAGTACTATATATTATGTGGTAAAAAATGAGGAAGGAGATGATTTCAGAGAAATCTGGGAAGACTTTTATGGAAGTGAGCAGAACCAAGAAAACAATTTATTTTATTATAATTTTTTTTTTTTTTTTTTGCTGAGGTAATTGGGGTTAAGTGACTTGCCTAGGGTCACACAGCTAGAAAGCATTAAGTTTCTGAGGTCAAATTTGAACTCAGGTCCTCCTGACTTCAGGGCTGATGCTCTATCCACTGCACCATCTAGCTGCCTCTTAGGCTATTATAATTAATATTGTAAAGATGAATAATCTATTTGAGCTCCCCATTTGGAGGGAGAGGCAGGGAAAACTGGGGAGGTGGGGATAAATCTTACATAAAAACTGGAATGGAATTTATTGGAAATTAAATTTTAAATGATAGTTAGATAGCATAGTGGATAGAGTTAGGAAGACCTGAGTTCAAATCCAGACTTAGACACTTATTAGTTGTGTGACCTTTAGCAAATTCCTTAACCTTGTTTGCTTCAACATTCTCACTCCAGTATTTTTGCCAAGAAAACCCCAAATGGGAGCATGAAGAGTTGGACATGAGTGAAACAACTAAACAAGAACAATTTTAAAATGGAAAATAATGGAATTAAAATGGAAACCTTCCTTCCCTTATTAAATACCCAGCTTCCTTCAAGACTCAACTGAGTGTTCATCTCTTAAAACAAGAAGTAGTAATGACTAACTCTAGTAAGATATCTTTTCTCATCCCTGTTGTTAACACTTTCCCATAAATATTTTTTATTAAATCAATGAAAAAGAATTTATTAAGTGCTAACTAGGTGCCTCGACACTGTGTTAGGTACTTACACTTTGCATATATTTAAAAATTGGTTTATCTATATGCTTTTCTATTTTCACAATATAAGACAAGCACCTTAAAAAAAGATACTGTTGTTTTGGCTAGTGTTTAATGTAGTTCCTGGCATATAGCAGACACCTAAAAGATATTGTTGAATTGAAAATCTACTCTCCCCTACTTTACCTATTTTATCCCATAGTCTGACTCTCCTCACTTTCCTCCCTATCCTAAATCAATTAAACTCTTAAGTACCCAGTATATATAAATAACTGTCTTAGGCATCAGGGTAGTGCTCAGGCATGGATCCATAATTTTATTAAATAGAGAATTCTGAGATGAGGAAACCCCATGTAAGTCAGTGTCTTTTTAAAAAATTTGTGGTCTTAAAAAGTTGTCTGGAGCATAGAGAAGTTAAATAATATGTTATAGATCACAAGATAGTATGTGCTAGAGGTATGACCCAATTCTTCCTGTTCCTGAGGCCAGCACTCTATCCACTAAATAATGTAACATCTTTGGCACCAGGGGTATATAAAGATAAAGTGAGGAGAAGAAGGAGGAGAAAGAGGAGGAAGAGGAGGAAGAGAAGGAAGAAGAGGAAAAGAAGGAGAAGAAGGAGAAGGAGGAGGAGGAGAAGAAGACACAGAAGAAGGCAGAGAAGACAAAAAAGAAGGAGGAGAAGGAGGAGGAGTGGAAGAAGAGGAAGAGGAGGAGGAAATGGTAGAAGACAAAGAAAGAAGAAAGGAGAATAATAAGAAGACAGAAACATCTATGCTTTATTTTAAAGAGCTATGAAATGTATAAGAATGAATAAGATATTAATTACAAAAGACATTCAAAATTATATGAAATAATTTCAAAAGGGAGAGACTACTAACAACTGGGAGATTGTGAAGGAGGTATCACTCTAAAATGTTTTGAAAGAAACTAGGAATTCTAAGAAATACGAGTGAAAAGGCTGAGCATTCTAGGAAGGGGGGAATGCAGCCTTTAACAAAAGACCCAGAAACAATGATGAAATGTAACATGTACAAGGAACATCTAGCAGGGAAGTGAGATCAGAATAGAGAGTGCATGAAGTGAAACAATATTTTAAAAAACCTTGAGATGATAGATGGGAGTCATTGTGGAGGATTGTGTGTTTTTTTCAATTTTTATTTTTTGTTATCCTGAACTTGAAAAACACTAACAAATGCAAGCATTTCTATATGTGAAGAATAGAAAAAAGAAAATAATATAAGAAGTTGTGAATATTTATTATAAATGACTTGTTTTCAATAAAAAATAACTATATATGTTTATATATGTACATGTTTACATATATATATATATATTACACTCAATATATTAATAACAAAGTTGCCTGACTTATCTCTGGCTTCTCTAAATTTCTCTTCTGTGCATTAAAAATATTTAATTTATACTTATTACTTTCATGGTGAAGGATACCACTGTTACCCTTCCCCCCGATGATAACACAACTAAATTTTAACACCCTCATCCCCACTTTGTAGCAAATAAAGTCAACCAATAAAAAAATCACACTTTGGCCATATTTTGTTTTGTATCTCAAGTCCATTGACTCTTTAAAAATAGCTAGGCTATGTGTTTCATGTCTTTTTTGGGTTGTAATTGGTCATTGGACAACTAGGTGGGCAGTGAATAGAGCTCAGGGCCTAGAATAAGGGAAGACTTCAGCTCAAAATTAGTTTTAGACACTTCCTAGTTGTGTGACCCTGAACAAGTCAGTTAACCCTGTTTGCCTCAGTTTCCTCATCTGTAAAATGAGCTGCAGAAGGAAGTGGCAAACCATTCCAGTGTCTTTGTCAAGAGAATCCCAAATGGGAACATGAAAAGTCAAGCATTACTGAAACAACTGAACAATAACAATAAAAACTGGTCACTTGAATAAGTCATTTCAAGTCTTTCAAAGTTTCTTTATGATATTGTCATTGTATAAAATTGTCCTGGTTTGGTTTGCCTGAGTTCATACAAGTCTTCTGAGGTTTCTCTGAATTAATTATTTTTGTCATTTCTTACAATGCAATACTATTCTGTTATATTTATTTACCATAATTGTTTAATCATCCTTCAATGAGTTTCCAGCTTTGCAGGAAAAAAAAAATGCTGCTGTGAATATTTTTATGCATATGGGTTCTTTTCCTCTGTTTTTGGTCTTTTTGGGATATGGGTATGGTATGGGTGTTATGGGATAGAATTCAGTATGCACAGTTAGTGACTTTGGGAGTTGCTGTTCCAAATTGCTTTCTACAATGGCCAAAACAACTCATATATTCAACAACAGCAAATTAATGTGCTTATCCTCTCATTTTTCTTAAAAAAAAAAATCTTTCCCAATATGACTGGTGTGAGATAGAACTTCAGAGTTGTTTTAATTTTCATACTTTTTTCAAACTTTTTTTTTACACATGGTTGTTAATAGATTGCATTTCTTCTTTTGAAAACTGCTCATTCCACACTTAACACCATACACCAAGATAAAATCAAAATGGGTTCATGACCTAGGCATAAAGAATGAGATAATAAATAAATTGGAAGAGCATAGGATAGTTTATCTCTCAGACCTGTGGAAAGGGAAGGAATTTATGATCAAAGAAGAACTACAGATCACTATTGACTACAAAATAGAACATTTTGATTATATCAAATTGAAAAGTTTTTGTACAAATAAAACTAATGCAGACAAGATTAGAAGGGAAACAATAAACCGGGAAAACATTTTTATAGTCACAGGTTCTGATAAAGGCCTCATTTCCAAAATATATAGAGAATTGACTCTAATTTATAAGAAATCAAGCCATTCTCCAATTGATAAATGGTCAAAATTATGAGCAATTTTCAGATGAAGAAATTGAAACTATTTCCACATATATGAAAAGATGCTCCAAATCATTATTGATCAGAGAAATGCAAATTAAGACTACTCTGAGATACCACTACACACCTGTCAGATTGGCTAGAATGACAGGGAAAGATAATGCAGAATGTTGGAGGGGATGTGGGAAAACAGGGACACTGGTACATTGTTGGTGGAATTGTGAATACATCCAACCATTCTGGAGAGCAATTTGGAACTATGCTCAAAAAGTTATCAAACTGTGCATACCCTTTGATCCAGCAGTGTTACTTCTGTGCTTATATCCCAAAGAAATACTAAAGAAGGGAAAGGGACCTGTATGTGCAAGAATGTTTATGGCAGCCCTCTTTATAGTGGCCAAAAACTGGAAACTGAATGGATGCCATCAATTAGTGAATGGTTGAGGAAATTGTGGTATATGAATGTTATGGAATATTATTGTTCTGTAAGAAATGACCAGCAGGATGAATACAGAGAGGACTGGCTAGACTTACATGAACTGATGCTGAGTGAAATGAACAGAACCAGGAGATCATTATATACCTCAACAACGATACTGTATGAAGATGTATTCTGATGGAAGTGGATTTCTTCAACAAAGAGATCTAACTCAGTTTCAATTGATCAAGAATGGACAGAAGCAGCTACACCCAAAGAAAGAACACTGGGAAATGAATGTAAAACTGCTTGCATTTTTGTTTTTCTTCCCAGGTTATTTATACCTTCTGAATCCAATTCTCCCTGTGCAACAAGAGAACTGTTCGGTTCTGCACACATATATTGCATCTAGGATACACTGTGACATATTTAATTTGTATAGGGCTGCTTGCCATCTGGGGGAGGGGGTGAAGGGAGGGAGGGGAAAAGTTGGAATAGAAGTGAGTGCAAGGGATAATGCTGTAAAAAAATTACCCAAGCATGGACTCTGTCAATATAAAGTTATTTTAAAAAATTAAAAAAAAAGAAAACTGCTTATTCATAGCTTTTGACCATTTACTAGGATTTATTCTTTACACTTAACATAAATTCATTAGTTATTATGCATATCAAATAAATTTTGCCAGATTTTTTAATCTTCTAAATTTAATGGTAATTCCATATGTGCAAACATTTTTTCATTTTATGCAATCAAACATGTTCATTTTATGTTTTATGATCATCTTTAACCCTTTCTTTATTAAGAACTCTCTAAATATCCATAGTTATGAAAGATATTACTCTCCTTTTTCCTTAAATTTGTTTGTTATGTCCTTTAATGTGTTAAGTTAGAGGCTATTTTTCTCCTGTGGTGTGCCTCATTGATCTAATCCTAATTTCTATCATACTGATTTTCAGCAGATTTTGTCAAATAAGCAGTCTTTACCCTAGTAATTGGTATCCTTAGCCTAATAATGCCTTATCTTACTGTGTTCCACTGTTTCTAGCTCTTGTTCATGTAATCTCTTTCATTGTACACTTTTTCAATATGTGTATTATGTGCACATGTTTTCAAGCAGTATAAAATAATTTTGTTGATTTCTGATTTTTAGGATACAATAATTTAAAATTTATTACTTTTAATCTGTTTCTTTCCTATTATAGCAAGTCATTGGAGATCTGTGTTTGCTTACAGGCAGAAATTTCTTAGTGTATGTCTACTTGAAACTCTGGAAGCTGTGAGACTGACTGATAAGATGGTTCTCACCAAATCCTGTGGGAGAGAAAAGAATGAAAATCTCCTGAGGGATGGGAAATTTGGCCACAGCTCCTGGAGTACAATGTCAAGATAGTGGGGAGAGGGATGGAAGTCATAGTGGTAGGCTGCTACTTGCCTCTGTTGCCACATTAATGCTTGGATGGCTTTAATAGTGAGCTAAGATCAGAGTAAAGTACCTAAATCTTTTCAACTTAATATAATCTGAAGGGAACAAGAGAGGTACATCCAATGCCCCAGGGCTGCTGCTACAATTGCCACTCCTGCATTAGGAGCCACTTGGAGTAGATGCTGCATACCAGTTGTGGTTTTCTCTGATATTGAGAACTGATAAGTGACATAGTCATAGTCCCTTTCCCATCCATTGCTCTGGCTTTTAAGTTGAGAACTCTCAGGCTATGTCCTCAATTCTTAAGTCTTTGAGAACTTGATTTTTTTTTTTTTTTTGTATTTAGCATGTTTCAACAATGAAAGCAATTTTGTGAAGATATTATGTGTGCATTTGTGTGTGTGTGTATGTGTGTAATTAAATGCAGACTCTGATTGGTTAAGTACACAGAGGGAAAGATATTCTCTGCCTAATTATTCGGATTACCAGTCGGGATTTCAGCTGAACAGAAGTATGAGTAGGGTTGAAATCACTGCATCCTATTTTATCCTTAATAAGTTAACTGGGTTAAATTGGTGCTTTTTGAATGGGAGAAATCCTTAGTGTGACCTGACATAAGAATTATGTTCAGAAAGGAAACATGGCCTTATAAATTACAAATAGTAATGAGAATCACATTCTTTTCAAAGGTTGGAGCAAGTGGAGCCTTCACCTAAACCAATCCAGTCCTCTGGGGAAAAAATTACTTAAAGGGAAGTAGAGGTCTTGATTATAGCTTTGGCTTTGATCTCCTTCTATTCTCTACTTATGGCTGGCAGAAAACTTTATGAATTCATAAGGATATGGAAGAGTTCATATTTCTTATCTTCCTGCCAATGTCCCAGGTCTGCCTGCATCACCTGACAACTCTGCGTTGAGACAAAGATGTAGATTTGTCCTACTCATGGAGAATTTTTTAGCTACCCCCACAAAAAGAACATAAAGTCCAGCAATCAGAACCCTGGGAGTTACCCTTTTGCTACATGTACTCCCTGAGTTTTATCTCACTTTTCCTTATATCTCTGTCACGATGAGAGAGGGCTTCACAAATCTTGGGGAGGATATCTTTACTAACTGTTCCTTAGAAAATACTCCTTTATAAAAAGCTACTTAAGGTTGGCTGACTAAAGGATTCTTGTTTTTTTTCTCCATTGATTTATTTATTAAATACTTTTTAGCATCTTTTTTTTCTTTCTCTCTTATCTCCTTGTCTCTGCACATTGTGCAGAAAAAAAAAAAAAAAAAAGGGAAAATAACAAAAATGTAACAAATAGGCACAGCCAAGCAAATACATATTCTGTCACATTGGCCATGTCCAAACCGTGCATTTCTTTCTGAACATTGAATCTATTATCTCTCAGGAGATGGGTAACATTTCTGATAATTTGTCTTCTGGAATTATGATTGTTCATTGCATTAATCAGAGTCCTAAAGTCTTTCAAAGTCATTTATTTTGGTAATGTTGTTATCGTATAAATTATTCTCCTAGTATTACTCTGCATTGATTTATTCAAGTCTTCCTAGATTTCTCTGAAATAGTTTTTTTGTTGTTTCTTATAAAACAATAGTATTCTCTTATAGTCAGATACCATAATTTGTATAACATTTCCCTGAAATGATTATGGATATGGGTATGGTTATATGGGTAACCCTTTAACTTCAAGTTCTTTGTAAAACCAAATGTTTCTGACTAAATGGATCCTTTTTCTCCCCAGCTATGGTACCACTGAGTTAAAGGATATTTATGGTTTAGCAACTTTTGAGACAGTTACAAATTGCTTTTCATAATAGTTTTTCCAATTTATATCAACACTATAGGGAAGCCCCTTCAAAAGTTTATTAATATCCCCTTATATTATAGTATTGTCTTTCAACAATTGTCAATTTCCTTCCCCCCCAGATTTGATAATCTGATGTGATATGGAACCTCTGAGTTTTTAAATTTGCATTTTTCTAATTATTAGTGATTTGAAACATTTTAATATGGTTATTGATAGTATATATTTCTTTTTGGGGAGGGAACTGTCCATTAGCTGACCATTTATCAATTGGAGAAAGGCTCTCACTGAATTAATTTTCAACTGATAATCTTAGAAAGAAGCATACCAGTGTCCAAAGGAAAGAGTTGAGAACAAAAAAGCATCACCTCCTTAAAGGTGAGGGCCATCCACTATTTCTAACAAATAATTCTAGCTTTTGAATTTATACTTTATAAATCTATACTATAATCTAACAAATAATTCTAGCTCTTGAATTTATTTGCTATAATAGCTAACATTTTATTAATAGTGCTTTAAGATTTGCAAAGCACTTTACATATATGATTTCATTTTCCTACCATATTAAAGAGAGAATAATTTATTCCGATGCTTTTAAATTAAAAAATAGAGTATTGTCAAAAGTTTTTTATTCATATGTTTATGTGAACAAATGCCATGTGATATTTAATTCTGTTTATTACCATGTCATATTATGTTTATTATTTTTCTCAAACAATTTTTGCTTTTTCTAGCACCCTCTGCTGGTTATAAAAAATGCAATAGCTGATGAATAATTATCCAATGTGGGTAATGGTTATGGACAGAAAAATGGGATTGGGTTTTGATCCTCTTCATTGTTGATCTCTTTTGTTAATGTTTTATTCATTTTTAAATCAATATAAATGTGATATGCTGGTATTACTTTCTTTTCCCACTTTGTCCCTTTCTAGTTTAGCTATCAGGACAATATTTGTTCCACAAAGAGAGTTTAATAGGGCAAATCCTCTACTCTTTTTGCATTATCTCCAATCTGATTGTTTAATTCAGTGGAGAGTATATAATGTCTCTGATGGGTACTGAAATGCCTCATAAATAACTGTATGTAGTAGGGACATTGACAGAATTCCTCTATTGGTCGGGAGCCTAAGAACATTTGATTATCTCGTCCTGTATAGGCTCCTGACCACTTGGACAGACCCATGTCCCAAACCAGGAATCAGTGTACTCAAAACTGCCCTCCGTACCATAGCTTTACAATATAGTAAACACAGTTTTGGAGGAATCTTCTCTTCCTGAAGGAACTGGTGCTAGATTATCTGATGTAATTTTGACCAGGCCAGATAAGGTCATCATGACTGAGGCCCTAGATCAGATGATGGCTCATATGAAGGACAAAAGATAAGAAATCAACCTTATAAAAATCCAGAGTCTCAGTCACTTTTTTGGGAAAACCTAGAACTTATTAGATCTGGGATAAGCTGCTAACACTTGCTTTGCCATGATTTATTTTTTTTCTTACCAATAGCTTTTTATTTTCAAAATACATGCAAAAAAATTTTCAACATTGTAAAACCATATGTTTCAAATTTTTCTCCCTCCCTTCCCATCCTCCTTCCCCTACACAGCAAATAATCTACGTTAAATAAATGCAATTCTTCTATACATATTTCCATATTTATCTTGCTGCACAAAAAAATTAGATAAAAAGAGAAAAAAATGAGAAAGAAAAAAAAGCAAGCAAACAACATTAAAAAAAAAGTGAAAATACTATGCTGTAATCCACATCCAGTCCCCATTGCAGATGTTTTTTCAAAACAAATCTATTGGAATTGGCCTGAATCACTTCATTGTTGAAAAGAGCCAGTCCTTAACTGATCATCGCATAATCTTGCTGTTGTACAATGTTCTCTTAGTTCTCACTTCACTCACTTCACTTAGTCTCAGTTCATGTAAGTCATTCCAGGCCTTTCTAAAATCATCCTGTGGATCTTAAAGAACAATAATATTCCAAAACATTCATATACCACAACTTATTCAGTCATTCTCCAATTGATGAACATCCATTCAGATTCCAGATTCGTGCCACTACAAAAACAGCTGCTTACAAGCATTTTTGCATATATGGATCCCTTTCCCTTTTTTTATGATCTCTTTGGGATACAAACTTTGTCACGATTTAAAAAAAACAAACAAACCAAAAATAACACCCTGAAACTTATTGGCGTCTTTAAGTTTTGGAGAACCTATATTCTTGGACTTTTTAAAGACTCCCATCTTCTGCATTCACTGTAGACCCACTTCTTTCTAATAGAGCTCACAATAGATTATGTTGGTAGGAACATCTAAAGTGGACTGTCCATCAATCTCCCTTTTTTGGGTTTTTGTTTTGGGACTTCAAGACCTATATGATTATGATTTTGTTAATAATTTTTATAAACTTCCTAAAAGCTTTCCCTTTCCCTAGGCTTAAATCAGCTCATTCATGTAACAAGCTATTGCTACTGAAATATAAAGAGGCTGGTTGGAGGAGAGGAAGGAGTCATTTGCAAGATTCCATTTGGAGGGATCAGAGATTAAATGTGTGGGAAAAAAATGTTCTGCACAATCTAAATCCTGGGAGGAGGAGATAACACTGTCAGGGAAGAATTGGCTCCTCTCTTTTCAAGTAGGAAGAAAAGAAACCTCTCCTCAATCAATTTTTGCTTTCTCTAGCACCCTCTGCTGGTTATAAAAAAATGCAATAGCTGATGAATCATTATCCAATGTGGGTAATGATTATGGACAGAAAAATGGGATTGAGTTTTGACCCTCTTCGTCGTTGATCTGTTTTACAATAAGAACTAAGAATTTGGAGGACATAAACTCATTCCTTCATGTTTGAATGTGACTCACTGGTTAATACTCAAAAACCTTGGGTATTTATTTTTTTTAAATACCCACATTTATTCTTTCTTTCTTTCTTTTTTTTTTTTCCAGGATGGGCAGTTTGATTAAAGACAAACAACTGAAAAACAACAGTGGGTTAGACTTCCCTAATTCCCCCTTTGTCCTCTGGAAAGATGAAAGTTCTAAGGAAAACTTGTTTGTGAATTTTGGCCATTCAAACACTAGGTGGCAGCCTTGCATCGAATGTGAGCCACAGAATACCAGATTTGAAGCTCAATTGCAGATGGTATTGTGGGCTACTGGGAATCCATAGTGGTTGAAGCATCCTATTCCCACACCCTTTTTATTCTTTTTAACAAAGGTTTTGAATCCATGACACAATCCTGGAAAAAGCAAAAGACAAAGCAGACAGTAGCTGAAATGCAAATTCAAAGACAGACTTATTGGGTGCATAGTGTAGGAAGAATTAGTCACATTAGTTTAATAATCTAGGAATTTGTCCAAATAGTTTTTTTATTTGAATTTTTAAAATTCTGAATTTAACAAATACTCAAGAAATCAGCACCTGTATAATAAATAGGTAGGATTATAGATGAAGCTGTGATCTGCTTTTGGTATTTTCCTTTTTCCATCTTTTGTGTGGAAGTCCATACTGGATACCTTTATCTAGGTTTTTTTGGTCTTTTGGGGTACATCCATTTTATATACAGATTTTACACAGGTTGTCTTTTCCCCTAAACCCTGCACACCAGTCTGATGGGATCTATTTCTCTAGATTAATTTGAATAATTTTTCATTGGTTAGAGCTGGTACATAATGCAAAAAGTCTGTAATGATGAGCACAGATAAATATCCCTTTAAGTTCTTCACTAATTCATTATACTAACATTTATTAAGTTGTATTCAATATACTGTCTCTAAGCATGAGCTGTAACATCTAAAAATCATTCATTTCATCTAAATATTAGCTGTGATGAGATGATATTTTGAAGAACCTCTTACAATATTTGGGATACATCATGAAAGGAAGAAAAAGATAAGGTATCTTTTGCATGTACTTTGGGTATAAGCACAATGTTGACTGTACATGAAAGAAATGTGGAGGTTTTATTCTCAATGAGAGGGACATTACATACAGTCTTGTACCTTTAGCTTCCCCCCTCCAAATTATTAACTGTAAGTGACTGATTTACTAGTTCTATCCAGCCACTGAAGAATTTCCTTCCTATTGTAGCAAATAAAGAGGTGAGTTTTACCTCTTACTATGCTGAAGTCCAGAGGTAGAGGGACAGAGGGCTGTCTACCTTTCATGTTCAAAGACTGCCACGACCATGAGCTGAACATTACAAGAAAAAGCAAACATTTGTTTAGACTAAGACCAAGCAAGATAAAGATGGTTGGAAAGTTGGCTACTTGACAAAAGTTTCTTAAATTGCTTAGAGGTGCACAAAAGATTTACAGAGGTCTATTCAGGTTTGGCATATATATTTTTCTGCAGTTTTAATTATTATTTCCCTTTTCAGATATTCACCAACCATCTCTTCAATGATATGTTCTAGAATATTTCCAGGAATTGAAATCAAACTCACTCTCCAAGTTAGGGAGAAGGATGTAGATAGTGTTCCAGACCTCACAAAAAGCAGTGATATTTTAAGTACCCTCCTTTCCTGTCATCATTATACCTTAAGACTATTGGTGGGTTTTATAGTTTGTAATTGAGAGAAGAGAGATAAAGGGAGCGGAAACAGACTAGCTTGAAATAGATAAACCCTGGTAGGTGGAGGGCTGTAGATAAATCCAGTGAGCTAATTGCTCTGACAATATGAGAATAGCCCTATAGTCAAGTGTCAAGAGGAAGGACTCTCTTCAGCAGTGCAGAGGGGTATGTGACAAAAGCAAAACCTGAGGCAGATCCCAGAATTAAAGAAGCCCCAGGGAACACTGAGTGAGGGATCTATTCCAAATCACTCTACTCAGTATCAGAATTCCCATGCCATACACATGCAGAGCTTGACCTAAGCCTCTGTCTCTCACACTAGATACTGAAGTAAATAAAATGAGCAAACTAAGGGAAATTGTAACTATCATGAGGAAATACTTTGATTTGTACCTAGGAGGTAAATTTCAAGGAGCATCCCACAACAAGTCTACGACAAACCTCAAAGGGAAAAAAAAGTGGTCTTGCACTAAGAAGATATGAAAGTAAAAGATGCAGAATAAAAGAGCTAAGGAAGAAACACTGTCAAAGAAACTAGATGCCATAGAAGAGATAGTCAAAATCCCACCCAAGAACAGAAAGCCACAACATTAAAACAATGACTCAATAAGAAAATAAATATCTAAAAAATGGGGAAAAAAAGACCACATAAGAAATTTAATTTAAAAAACAACCAATTTATAATGTAATCTAAAAATTATCAGAAATAATGACTTAAAATAATTTGTATAACATATTTTGAGAAATTGTGAGTGAAAATTATCCAGAAATCTTAGCTCTATAAAAATAAATTGATGATAGAAAAGAATCCACAAGTCACTTCTAGAGTGAAATCACAAAATAAAAATTCCCAAGAACATCATAGACAACATATAGAGCTTCCAGGTCAAAACTAAAAATGATTTAAAGTAAAAATATAACAAAAAACTTGGTAGTTGTAACAACAAAAGATAGGAGAGGATAGAATATGATATTACAAAAAGCAAGAGATAAAGATGTACTTAAAGATAAGTCTATCAAAACTAAGTATAATCCTACAAGGTAAAAAATAAATCTTTACTATAATAGAGGATTCCCAATATTCATGATGAAAAATCCAGAACTGAATTGACATTTTGAAAATAAAATATAGCCTCTAAGAGAAACAGAAAAGTGCAATTTGTCCTCTTCTGTTTAAAAAAAAACCCTCTAGAAATCATAACAATAAATATAATAAATGCTAGTAAATTAATATAGTGGATAACATTTAGCTAAATCCAATAGAAGACATCATTATTAATGAAGAAGCACTCAGAGACTTTTCCAATAAGAGGGTAAAACAAGAATGTCCATCAATAACACTACTATTTAATAGCTAGCCCTAGTAATAAGTAAAGAAAAAAAATGGTGGGAATAAACATAGGCAAATAAAAAATAAAATCACTCTTTTCATAGATGACATTGTGGTATGCTTAGAGAACCATAAATAATAACTTTAGCAAAATTTCAACATGTAAAATAAATCTTTGTACATTATTTAACATTCCTTCATATTACCTAAAAAATTAAACAGGAAAAACTAGAAAACAAAATTCCCTTTAAAACAACTGTAGAAGCTACATAATACTAAGATTTACTCATGAATTATATGAATTCAACTACAAAAAATTCTTTGCAGAAATGAAGATCGATAAAAATAAGTGAAGAAACATTAATTGCTCATGCATAGGTTGAGCCAATATAATACAAAGATCAATATTAAATAAGTTAATTTCTTTATTGAATTCTATACCAATTAAGTTACCAAAAGAATATTTTATAGAGCTAGAAGAAATTATTATAAAATTCATAGGGAGGAACAAAAGTCAAGTAAAATCAACCACTATTTCTTAGGCACTTACTTTGTGCCAGATATTATGCTAGGTATCAGAAATGCATAAATTTAAGCAGAAAAAAAGACTTCCTATCTTCAAATATTTACATCCTAATAGGGGAAAGACAAAGAAAACTAAAAAGTGAGTGAGGAAAAGGTATCTTTCTGGGGGTTTTGTAGAAAACACCTGTAGACTTGGGAGGAGAGCCAAAAAAAGAATGAACACATGGGTAGCTTGGGTGATTTTCTTAGAAAGAAGGTTTTAGGAGGAACCAGCCAATCAGAGAAAATGGACACAGGAACAGAGTGCATTTCTAGTGTGAGGAATATAGAGGTCTAGTAAATTTCCAGGGTAGGGAGACAAGTATGGCATGGCCAAAAATGTCCAGAAAGTCAGGAATAGAGCCCAGAGAAGAATTACAGATCTCTGAGATAATAATAATAATAACAAAAAGGAAATGGGTCTCTCAGAACAGATCTCAAACATCACTACAGTACTACTTAGAAATATGGAGGCTGATCAGTAGAACTAATCAGATACGGTGAATAGAAGCAAACAACCACAGTTGTATAGCGTTCTATAAACCCAAAGATCCCATCTATGAAAGGAAAGTCTCACTATATGACAAAAACTGAAAATAACATTAGTTCAGCAGAAAGCAGATTTAGATCAGAACCTTACACCATATATTAGAAAACGTTTAAGTTACTACATAACCTACATAGAAACATTTCAGATTATAAACAAATTAGAGGAACAAGGAAGAAATTACAGTTGATCTATGAACAGGAGAAGAGTTCATAACTAAGTAATAGAGAAGATCATGCAATATGTAATGAATAAAACAATTTATGTAAACAAAAATGAAGTCAATTCTATAAGCACGAACTTTTCTTGGAAAATGAATTCAGGACCTTTTTTACCTTTTACTTGGAGTTCACATCTAGGTCCATATAACTTTTCTTCTTTAACTCCAATGGTTGCAATGAAAACAGGGTGTTCTGCCAAAAAAAAAATCATAGACTCAGAATTTTTTACTTAGAAGTGAACTTGGGGATCATCTAGGTCAAACCCCGCCCCCCAACTCCACCCCCATTCATAACTTATTTAGAATAGAATCTCTTCTATTCTGTATGGCATTCTTGACAAGGATACATTAAGACCTTGCTTATACACATTCTAGGAAGCCAGATAGTGTAGTAGATAGAGTGCCAGAAGTCAGAAAGACCTGAATTCAAATGTGGCCACAGATATTTATTAGCTGTGTGATTCTGGGCATATCTCTTGACCCATATTTGCCTCGGTTTCCTTATTTATAAAATGGAAATAATAATGGCACCTATGTCCAAGGGTGGTTGTGATGATCAAATGAGATGTTATTTGTAAAGTGTAAGCACTTTACACAGTGATTGGCACATAGTAAGAGTTATATAAAATGTTAGCTGTTGTTAACATTATTATTGCCATTTATTATTATCCTGTGACAGAGAATTCGTCACTTTTTATTATAATACTTCTCATTTTTTAGACAGCTCCAGTTATTCACAACTTCTTCCTTACAGTGAGCCAAAATATATCTTTCTGTAATTTCCATTGATTGATTAGAGTTCTGCTTTATGAACCAATGTAGAATGATTCTAGCATCTCTTCAGATGGCAAATAATGAGGTCTAGCCAATAGGAATGTTTGAAAATATCACTAAGTGATGGAGAAGAGCAGGTGAATAAGTGTTTCCTGTGTTTGAGAAGAAAGCAGTCTGCCAAAATTCATTCAGAAGACCAGAAGAGCATTCTTGCTTGATCAATTTCTGTTCAATCAGGGTTTTTAAATGTCTTTTTGTATCATTCTATGGATCCTTTCTCAGAAGAATGCTTTTAAGTGCATAAAACAGAATACATAAGATTACAAAGGAAATCTATCAGGAGTATCTGAGAGAGCCATGCCACAAGGAAAAGTAAGACTGTAGGTTTGTTTATTTGTGTATGAGGTGTGAGGAAGCCATAGCTTCCTTGCCCAAGTGACTTCAACCATGGCCTTACAGCAAGAAAATGAGAGAGGAAAGTTGGATGGTCACTCAGTACTTCCCACTTTTTCAACTGCTGCCGTCTCAATTTATTTATATATTTTTGTTATTATAATAGCTTTTTTATTTTTTAAAATACATGCAAAAATAGCTCTCAATATTCACCTTTGCAAAATTTTGTGTTCCAAATCTTTCTCTCTTCTTTCGTCCCTCTCCCCCTCTTTCCCAAACCTGATATCTCAATTTAGAAGCAGCTGTGTGATTCAGTGGATAGAGTATTCAGCTTGGGTTCATGAAGACTTGAGTTTAAATATGATCCCTAATGCTTACTAGCTAGTTCGGGCAAATCTCTTTGCCCCGGTTTCCTCATCTGTAAAATGGAGACAATAATAACATCTATCCTCCAGGTTTACTGTGAGGATCAAATGAAATTATACTTAACACTTAGCACTATAATAATACTTAGCACAGTGCCTGCATTTAGTAGACACTATATAAATGCTAGCAATAATAATAAAGTGTTATTATTATCATGAGAATGCTAAGAAAATATGTTGAATTATGTAGAAACCAAGAGGAGGCCACTGGGGACTGGCAATGTCTCTGTTTTCCAGAACAAAACTGTTAATACTCCTGCTTCTTACATTCTTATGTTTTTCTACATCTCCTTTGAGACTATATACTGATTTCTCTGAAGATTTGTTTGCTTTCTTTTTTTCACGTAATGGTATTTTATTTTTTTCCAATTACATGTAAAGATAGTTTTCAACATTCATTTTTTTTAATATAAGATTTCAATTTCCAGATTTTTCTACTTCTCTTTTTTTCTTTCCTTCTTCTCAAGACATCAAGCAATCTGATAAAGACTGTATATGTACAATCATGTTAAACATATTTTCATATAAATCGTGTTGTGAAAGAAGAATCAGAACAGAGGAAAAAAATCACAAAAAAAAATTAATAAAAAAGTAAAAATAGTTTGTTTTTATTTGCATTCAGACTCCATAGTTCTTTCTCTGGATATTTGTAGCATTTTCTATCTCAAGTTTTTTGGAATTGTCTTAGATCATTGCATTATTGAGAAGATATAAGTCTATCATAGTTATCCATCATATAATATTGCTGTTAATGTCTACAATGTTCTGGTTCTGCTCACTTTACTCAGTTATCAGCTAATATAAGTCATTCCAGCTTTTTCTGAAATCTGCCTGGTCATCATTTCTTTTTATTTCTTTTTCTTTTTTTTGAATAATGGCTTTTTATTTTTAAAATACATGCAAAAATCGTTTTCAACATCCATCTTGCAAAAATCTTATATTCCAAATTTTTCTCCCTCCCTTTCCCTACTCCTCCCCTAGACAGCAAATAATCCAATATATTTTAAACATATACAATTCTTCTGTATATATTTCCATATTTATCATACTACACAAGAAAAATCAGATCAAAAAGGGAAAAAATGAGAAAGAAAAAAGCGAACAATAACAAAAAAGGTGAAAATACTATGTTGTGATCCACACTCAGTCCCCACAGTTTTCTCTCTGGGTACAGATAGCTCTCTCCTTCACAAGTTTATTGGAATTGGTCTGAATCACCTCATTGCTGAAAAGAGTAACATCCATCAGAATTGATCATTGTATAATCTTGTTGTTGCTGCGTATAATGATCTCCTGGTTCTGTTCATTTCACTCAGCATCAGTTCATGTCAGTCTTTCCAGCCTCTCTGAAATCATCCTGCTGGTTGTTTCTTATAGAACAATAATATTTCATTACATTAATATCTTAATTTATTCAGCTATTCCCCAACTGATGGGCATCTACTCAGTTTCCAGTTCCTTGCCACAACAAAACGGGCTGTCACAAACATTTTTGCCCATGTGGGTCCTTTTCCTTTTTTTATGATCTCTTTGGGATATAAGCCTGACAGAGACACTGTTGGATCAAAAGGATATTTGGGCATAGTTCCAAATTGCTCTCCAGAAAGGTTGGATCCGTTCATAGTTCCACCAACAATATATTAGTGTTCCACTTTTCCCACATTCCCTCCAACATTCATCATTATCTTTTCCTGTCATTGTAGCCAATCTGACAAGTAGTGATATCTTAGAGTTGTCTTAATTTTCATTTCTCTAATAGTTATTCAGAGCATTTTTTCATATGATTAGAAATGGTTTTAATTTCTCCATCTGAATATTGTCTATTCATATCCTTTGACCATTTATCAATTGGAGAACTGCTCATCATTTCTCATAGAATAATAATATTCCATTACTTTTATATTCCACAACTTGTTCAGCTATTCCCCAAATGATGGACTTCCCTTCAGTTTCCAATTCTTTGCCACCACAAAAAAAGCTGCTATAAATATTTTTGACATATGGATCTTTTCTTTTTCTTTTGGGATGATCTCTTTGGGAGACTCAGTTCACAGATTTGTTTACTTTCTGAATTTGTCTTCAGGCAACTTTCCTTTTCATTGGAGTTACAAAACTCCATTTTGCCCCAAGAAGGATTAAAGGCATTAACTGAGGGACAAACCATATCAGTGAGGACCCTGGAATGAGAGAGTCAGTAAATAATAATACCATCCAGCTGAGAATGTGGACCAGAGGGAGTAGCTAAGCTTTCTCCTTAGCCAAATATCTCATACTCAGAACCATTGCTAGAAATAGGAACTCATCTGGGGATTGGGAAAAAAAACCAACAAACAAACCTTTTCCCCCCCTTTTCCCCTTCTGTTATAAAATAACTGATCCTGTTTTGCTAACTCCCTGTTACACTTTACATATGAAAGTCTGCTAGTTACAACCGGGAATCTAAATGTTATATATTTGCCTTTTAGGTGTGCAAATATAATATTCTTACTCTCATTATGTCTAATTTGCATAGTTTCATCATTGTGATTTGTTTTTGTGTTAATTGCTGAGAGTTTCACTTATATAATATCATTGTGGCAAAAGACTTTGGAAAGAAGATAGGAAATAAGCATTTATTAAGTGTGTAACTGAGTACCAGGCACTCAGCTAAGTACTTTACAAATATTTGATCTTCACAACAACTCTGGGGAAGTAGGTGTTAATTGTTGTCCTTATTTGATAATTGAAGAAATTGAGGCAGCTAGCAGTTAAGTAACTTCTTCGGGTCACACAGCTATGAAGTATTGGAGATCATATTTGAAATTAGGTTTTTCTGACTTCAGGCTCAGTGATTTATTCACTGATTCAGTTAGTTGCTTCTGTAAGGCCAGTACATTTTGATTGTCAATTATTATTATTGTCATTATAGAGCAATACTTTGGTAATCTGAATGTTTTATGATTTGTAATTATCATGTAATGGGTCATACACCTAATGGGGACTAGTGATAGTTGCAGTAATCCTTGTGAATGAAATTGAAGAAATGTTGAGTACTTAAAGATATAGTACAAGACTGTAGAATAGTTTATAGTGGAAGGAAAGCGGGAATGATGGATACATACTGAGGATGTATTCTAGGAACTGCCAGATTCATTTGACTACTCAAAGATCCCTGATGAATTTGGTGTAAGGATTAATGATAAAGAATTCTGTCCATCTCCTTACAGAGGGGTGATGAACTAAATATGTATGATAAGATTTTTAATTTTTACACAGGACCAATATGACAATTTATTTTATTTGTCTATGAGTATTTGTTATAATGTTGTTTTTTTTTTTTTTCCGATGGAGGGGGAGAGGAAAAGAGAAAATAAGTGCTTATCAATTAAAAAAATTTTTAAAACTAAATGAAGACATGTAAAAAAATCCACAGAGTAGATAGTACTAGGGAATTGACTTGTTATTCTTTTGACATGTAAGATTTCTGTTAAAAATTTTTCAATATTAGTTTGAAATTCAGGCTTACATCTGTTCTAGAAGTCTTATATACAGAGGAAGATGAGTCAAGATTCTTGCAAGCATTCATTTGTGCTTGAGGCAGGGGCTAATTCCCCTGAGTCATACATATAACAAAGATCTATATTTCAGGTAAGAGTTATATTCTTTGCATTATATAATGAAACCTATCCTGTGGCTAGGCTGGGAAACAAATATTTTACTTCAGGCAGATATAATAGAACAAGGTAACAATTTTCTCAGGAAAGGACCTTGTTCTCCTGGGGAAGAATCAGGAGCAGTCTGGCCAAATATGCAAAAGAAGGATTCTAGAATTGTTAAGCACGTTAAAGGAAAAAGACGAATTTTGATGAGAATTATCTTAACTCTTCTAGGCTCTAAGAAGAAGAAACCTTGGAATTATAACTCAAAATTTCAAATAGATTTGTGACCCTGATTAAGATGGTGTTTATTGAATTTGGCAATGCAATTGGCAAAAATTCTTGATGCACATATACAATCATTTATTCAGAGGTCAAGTGGTCCTCTGTGAATATAGACGTATCTAGATTGACCCAAGTAGCCAAAATAGGGATGATTGAGGGTATAGCAAAGAACCATTGATTTATGCCAAATTGACCACATGAAAGTGTTCAAGTAGTTTGGAAGGGCCCTATCACACAAAAATTCAATCCCAGCTACTCTAGGAATATCATCTAAGGATCATGGAAATTAAGCTAAGGAAATCTGCAAATCCTGGAATAACTGAAGAAGCTCATAGAATATGGCTTATTCATAGATAAAATCATCCTTTTTGAAGAGATAAAGGGACAAGAGAGTAGAAACAATAACAAACAGACACAGGGTTGTTTTCATCACGAGAAAATCAGAAAGAGAACTGACTTCTGTTACTACTGTGGAAAAGACGGCCATACATATTTTAATCTTTCTTTGTTTCTCCAGCACATAGCATATTGCCTAGGACATAACAAGCACCTAGGAAATGCTTATTAACTTGAAAATATTAGTGTGCCCTGATGATCTCATTGCTTTTGAAGAGATCCTGGAAGAACAAGAGAAAAGACTGATGGAAATGTTGGAAAATGAATCTAAAGCTTTCAGTTATCAAGGGACATTTTTAAATAGCCTCTGTAAAATATGTGGATCACAATATCTCATAAAGTTGTGAGCTCTTAGAGAGGATTACACAGATCCTGACCTGGGCAAATTTATAGAATCTTTGAGATCTAGAGACTTTTCTAGGATCTGTTGGTTGTTATAGCAAATTTATTAAGAACTATGCTGTTATTGCTGAATGACTGTATGACTTACCATTTTATGACTGAAGAGATCCAGAAGCAGGAAACCAAGACATGCAAAGTTGTCTTAAAGTCTACAAAATTTGTTATAGACTGTTGAAAAAAAACACATTTTTAAAAGCATACAAATATTTGTATTTGTATACAAATTTGTATACAAATCATGAGACATACATCTGCCTCATGATGAACTAATAATGGCCTGTTGTAGATTCAAGCAAGTCTTTTATATTGAATATAGATTCCAGATTGGAGGATTTGGGAGTAGTTCTATACCAAAGGAATGATGATTATCAGAACCCACATGCATTTGTCAGCAAAGGTCAAACTGACTGAATCTCTATCCAGAAATTGGAGTTCTAGACTATAATCATTAAGTTCAAAGACTGAATATGGAGCAAAATTATTTGTGTGGATTGACAAGAATCCACTGACATATTGGAACTATTTTCAATGAGATGCTGTCTGCAGAGAAGCAACACTGATCGACTATGACCTCAGTTTACATTACCATCTGTGGAACACTAATACAGATGCAGGTGCCTTTTCTCAAAGACGATGTTAAGGGGCAGTTAGTTGGTATAATGGATAGAGCACCAGCCCTGGAATCAGAAGGACTTGAGTTCAAGTCTGCTCTCAGACACTTAGGCTTCCTAGCTGTGTGACCCTGGGCAAGTCACTTAACTCCAAGTGCCTCAGCAAAAAAAAAAAAAATAATAATAATAATGTTAATACTGAAGCTATGTTGATATTTAAAGAGGGAGTGAAAGCTATAGGAAATGCCCAGGATTATAGATTACTAGAAAATGTTAATTGCCGAGAATTGGAACTTTCACCAAACGTGTGTAAATCTTGCTTGAATGAGTCAGCCTTCTTTGCCTCAGTTATCTGTGGACTATTGAAAAAGAAAGCAAATGGCTGGTGATACTAAAAGGCTTAGGTTTGACTCGTATGATGGCACTTCACAGTTGAAATTGGATCTATGGATTATCATTGTTCTAGGGATGTGCAAAAACCAGCTTCTGCCAGCTCTTGAGAGCTGATTGTTCAATTTCTATGCGTATTTGGAAATAAGGATATGCTACATGTTAAAGCTTGACTTACTATTTTGTTGGTTGTCTAAATTCAAGAAAGTGATTGGGAGAAAGCTGATACAGAAGATTAAATTTACAAGTTTATCACATGTATAATTTTTTTTCTGGAGAACCAGTTGCTAAAAATTACTGGCATACCCACTACATTGATCCAATGCATGCTACTAAGAGACAGTTACTTAGTGTATATTGCTCTATAACCACAAACTTTACAAGATTATTTTTGTGAGGTTTTTTTTTTTTTGCATCCTAATACATGGTCAATTTTTGCGAAGATGTCATAAACAGTTGAGAAGCAGATGTTTTCTTTTCTATTCTCATTCAATATTCTCCAAAGATTCAGCTTTTCTAACTTTTCTAAAAAATTTATTCAGGTCCTCTTTCTTTTTATTATTGTCATTGTTAGATTTATCTGACAGGGAACAAATTGAAATTCCCAACTATTTATAGCTTTATTATGTTTATTTCTATATCTAATTTAACTTTTCATTTAAGAATTAGATCCTATGCATTTTGCTGCATACAGGTTTGATATTCATATTAATTCATTTTAACACAATATTTCTTTCTTTTAATAAGTATGACAATTTCCACAATATTTTGCAACATTTTCAACATGTAAAAAACTCAAATGCTAAATAGTAGTGGATGATTGTTATCTTACATACTTAGAAACAGCAAATTCACATTTAAAATTCTGCAAAGCTAGCAAAAAATATAGATGTGTGTTTTTTGAATGTACTATCCCATGAAAACCAAACGAAATGGATATAATTTAGTTATTTTTTTTATACAGTTATAGCCAAACAGTACAAAAGAAGGATGTTAATAATAAAGATACTACATTTGTTGTGGTAGAAATCTTACACACTGGCATGTTACATCTTTGTCCTGAAACATCTTATGTCAAGAAAGAACCCAGATTAATTTAGGCTCATCGCTCAGGTTTGAAAAAAGCGATTTGGAAATTTCCTTATTATATTTAACATATTTGATTAAAAGGCTTTTTATTATTTCATGACAATGGACTCCACTACTCATTTAAACAATTGTCTTCTTTTTTGGCAGTAAAAAAAATTTTTGTCTAGTATAAAAATTCTGATAAAACACAAAGTTGAAGGCATTTTCTAATATATGCATACATTACCTACAAGGATGCTGAGGAGGTATAGAAGGAATAGCTTAGATTTCACACTAAGTTTCTGCTGAGCTTTTGTCAAAGCAATTAGCTCAACTATAAGGCAAGTAAAAAATCACTCCGATCCCACTCCAGCATTGGAGTTTCTACTTGGCCATCTTTTCTGAGTAAACTTCAAGAATATAATCTTAAGTAAAAACCCTCTGAAACATTTTATACATTTATACAGAGGGCATGGGCTAGAAGGATATATAATATATATAAGGATATATTATATATATAAAACCTAATAATAGAATTTCTACTAGTTTAGCATCCATTTGTAATCAGAGAACATGGGCTGAAAGGACATATAAATATGACCTAATAATGTAATTTCTATTAGTTCAGCATCCTCTCAGACAATATCTAATGACTTTGTAGCGTTAACCACAAATTCTTAACTTCAATGCTAAACTTTATTAAAACATCTTCTTTTTGTGCTATTCGACAATACCATAGAGTTGATTTGCCATTCTGGCTCTGACTTGAAGATGAGAAATGAGAGACTGTAGTTCATTATAGTGTTTTAGCTCAGTAAATCTCTTATGTGGGCTTTTTCACTTCGAATGTTGCATTGAGAACTTTTAACCTGGAATCTGCCTTTAGCTGGAAACCTATTTCATTCATTATCCTCTTCTAATTATTTTTCTGTATTAAAAACAAATTTTGTCTCTGGAAAGAACAGAATATGCAGCCATTTTTAAAAGTTTTCCAAACAAATTCTTCATGTTTCCACAAAATCATGTTGTCTGTGGAGAGTTTAAGCCAAATGAATTCTTCCTTCTTCTTAGGTAATGGTGGGACAATAATATGTGGATAGTAAACTAGCAAATAGTTTCTCATTAATCCAAATTCACTATACTGTCTCCAAAGAGAGCTTTTAAGAACACTCCGGCCATCACTTGGTTCTACTGAATTTGTCTGAGTGAAGTAAGCTGTGTAAATTTCTTGGATGTTCATGCTATTTCTTCTAGTCCTTTATTTATGCTTCTAAAACAGTAATTTCAATTTTATTTAATCAAAAACTATCTTTTCACAACATGGTAATCCTGGAATCTGTGAGCTGACCCATGGCCTCACTTCTGATCCTGGCAATTTCCTCATTCCTGAGCACACCAGGTCCAGCATCCACAGTTCCCAGGGTCCAATTCATTTTCCTCAGTAGTTTTTAAAGCAGAATGTAGTTCCTGTCTTTTGATTAAGTCTGTTTTTGCTATTGTTTTGTCTGAGATCATGATTGTTACCCCTATTCTTTTATCTTTTTTCACTTCAGTTGAAGCATAATAGAATTGAATCTATTTCAACTCCTTATTTTAAATCTTTGTGTACCTTTCTGTTTTTCAGTTATGGTGACTAATTTTGTATCACCTCCATCCTATTGTTTTATACTTTTCCTTCTTTTTATTCCTCAACTCCATCTTTTAGAGTACATTTTGTTTCTAATGAACCCTTCCTTCATCTGCCTTTCTAATTATTCTTTTCCTTTTTCTTAACTCATTTCCCTCCTATTTTCTCTTTATTCTATACTCAATTCTGAATTTTTTTCCTATTTCTTTCATTTCTTTTTTTTCATCCTTTGAGCAGTCTAGATGAGAGTGAGGTTCAATTAGTGTCCACTCCCCATTACTGTTCCCTTTTTATTGTATAGATTTATACTTCTGCACTCCATTTGTATGCATATTCCCTTTTTCCTCTCTTCAAGTGTATTCCTCATCCCCACATTTTACATTCTTCTTTTGACATCATCAAAACATAACAAAAATCACTGCTTTCTAATTAGAATCCTTTTATGGACCCTGATGAAGATATAATTCATTTATTATCTCTCCGTTAAAAATGTAAAGGGTTTAACAGTCCCTTATAATTATTCATTCATGTTTATCTTAATATACTTTTCTTTTTTTCCATTTAACTTGCTCTTTATTTTTTCTGTTTTTTAATTTTATTTTATTTTATTTATTTTTATTAAACCTTTTTATTTTTTTAGAACATATATGTGGACAATTCTTTAACATTAGCCCTTGCAAAACCTTGTGTTCCAATTTTCCCTCTCTTCCCCCATATCCTCCCCTAGATGGCAAGTAGGCCAATATATGTTAAACATGGTAGAGATATATCTTAAATCCAATATATGCATACATATTTATACAATTGTTGTGCTGCATAAGAAAAATCAAATCAAACCAGTAAAAAAAAAGAAGACTCAGAATAAAATGCAAGCAAGCAACAATGAAAAGAGTGAAAATGCTATGTTGTGAATCATACTCAGTTCCCACAGGCTTCTCTCTGGGTATAGATGGCTCTCTTCAAAACTGAACAATTGGAACTAGTTTGAGTCATCTCATCATTGAAGAGAGCCACGTCCATCAGAATTGATCAT
Organism: Antechinus flavipes; assembly: GCF_016432865.1. NCBI lineage: Eukaryota > Metazoa > Chordata > Mammalia > Dasyuromorphia > Dasyuridae > Antechinus > Antechinus flavipes. The sequence continues at coordinate 168,420,653 of NC_067403.1, read as the reverse complement.
CATGTATTCTTGTTGTTGCCATGTATATTAATATATTTTTCTTTACTCTTGCTTTTATGTAAGATTTCCTACTTAGTATTTATATTATTATATTATATTATATATATTTCCTACTTAGCCTTTTCAGTATGAATACTTGGAAGTTCTTTATTTTTTAAAGTCCATTTCCCCTTCCCCCATATTTCTTTATATATAAACGTGTGTGTGTGTGTGTGTGTGTGTGTGTGTGTGTGTGTGTTTATAAGTTTAGAACCTCTGTTTTTTTGGAACATCAAATTACAGGCTCAATACTCTTTTATTCTGGGACCACCAAATCTTTTGTGATCTTAATTGACACCTTAATATTTACATTCTTTCTTTCTGGCTGCTTACAATATATTTTCCTTGACCTGAAAGTTCTGGGTTTTGGCTATAACGTTCTTAAGAATTTTTACTTTGGACTCTCTTTCAGGTGAGTAGCAGATATTTTCAATTTCTACTTTGCTGTTCAACTCCATGATATTTGGGAAGTTTTATGATTTCTAGAAATATGATGTCTAGGCTCTTTTTTTTTTTTTTTTGTTCAGATAGCTTTTAGGTAATCCAATGATTTATAAATAATCTTTCCTCAATCTTTTTTTATGTCAATTATTTTTCCTATGATTTACTTTGAATTTATACTTTATATTTTCTTATATTTTTGGTGTCACTAGCTGTTATTTGATCAAATCTTATTTTCAGAGAGTTTTTTTCCTTCAGTAAGGTTTTGCATTTATTTTTCCAAGGTGTTCATTCTCTTTTCATATTTTTCTTTTCTAGCTTTCATTTCTTACATAAAAAAAAATTTGAAAGATTTCAGAATACTAATCAAGACAATGAATAAAGGCAAAGAATGTAGAATTACAAGGAAGAAACATTTATCCAGTGAAAGTAACCATGATATTTATTTTGAAAGAAAAAATGGTCATTAAATGAAATAGGAGGATTTTGAGTTTTCATAAGAAGATCACAACTGAACAAAATATTTCATCCCCAATATCAAGACTCAAAAGAAGCCTTAAAAGGCAAAAAATGAAAAGAAAACATAAGGGATTCAATGGAGCTGAACTGTTTACATCCCTATATGAGAAGATGATACTTGCAATTTTTAAAAATAGTACTACTAATAGCACAGCTACAAGGAATGTACATAGAAAAAGGTTACTAATATAAGGTGAATTTGAGGGAATGACAAAATAATTAAGGGATGAGAAAGAGGAGTACATTATGTGCAGAGGGAAAGGAAAGATAGAATGGGATAAATTATTTCACATGAAAAGGTGCAAAATATCTATTACAAGTAGAAATAAAAGATGGGAGGGTGAGAGATGGGCAATGCTTGAACCTTACTCACATCAATATTGACTCAAAAAGGGATACAATAAGTTGAATATACCAATTTATCTTACCCATAAGGAAAGTAGGAGGAGAGGAAATTAAATAAAGGATAATGGAGCTTACAGAAGAGAAAGCAGAGTGAAGGAAATGGTAGGCATGCACTGATTAAACACTGATTAAGAGAGAAAAGGTGAAAAGGAAAGAGAAGACAAACAGGAGGAAAAATAGGATGGAGGGAAATACAGAGTTAGTAATCATAACCGTGAATGTGAATGGGATAAATTCCTATAAAATAGAAGTGGATAGCAGAGTAGATAAAAAGCCACAGTCTTATATGTGGTTTACAAGAAAAACACTTGAAGCAGAGAAACACAAAGTAAACAAAGGTAAGGGACTGGAACAAAATCTTTTATGCTTCAGCTAAAGTTAGAAAAGCAGAGGTAGCAATCACAATTTCAGACAAAACGAAAACAAAGTAGACTTAATTAAAAGACATAAAGGAAATTACATCTTGCTGAAATGTATTATAGGCAATGCAGTAATATCAATATTAAACATAGATATACTAACTAGTATAGCATCCACATATTTAAGGAGGTTAAGTGAATTACAAGACTACTAGTCTGTATCCCAAAGAGATCATTAAAAGAAAGGAAAAGGATATACATATGCAAAAATATTTATAGCATTCCTTTTCATGGTGGCAAAATATCATAAAATGAGGGATGTCCATCAATTGGGCAATGGCTAAACAAGCTGTGTTATATGACTGTGATAGAATACTAACATGCAATATGAAATGATAAACAGACAGATTTCAGAAAAACCTGGAAAAACTCATTCAAACTAAAGCAACGTGAAATAAGCAGAACCAGGAAAATGTTGCACACAGTATCAGTAACACTGTGTGATAATCAACTATGACTGCCTCAGCTCTTCTCAGGAACACAATGACCTAAGACAAGGCCAAAGGATTCAGGAATGAAAATGCTACCCACATTCAGATAAAGAACCGATCAACTCTGAATGAAGATTGAAGCATACCCTTTTCCTTACTTTGTTATTTTTTTATGTTTTTTTATCTTTTGATCTGTTTTTTATTTTTACAACTGTAACTAATATAGAAATATATTTTACATGATAGCACATATATGACCTGTATCAAAATGCCTGCCATTTTAGAAAGTGGGGTAGAGAGGAAGAGAGAAAAATTTGGAACTCAGAATCTTGTAAAAATGAATGTTAAATATTGCTTGACACAAAATTGGGGAAAAATAAAATATCATTAATTTAAAAAACCTGGAAATAAAAGCACTATAGAAGCCTGATCATGGAGTATACTACCTCTTGGCAGAGAAGTGATATTCTAGAGGTCCAGAATGAGACATACATATTCAAATAGAAAGAAATGTTTCTATTTGCTAAGGACTTGAGAGGGTAGTGAGTTAGTGGGTAGTTACATAACATCAAAAATATTAAAAATATATAGCTAAAAACAAAAAGATCGGAGAAGGACATAGAAATTTAGGGAGATTTTGTCATAACTATGTTCAATTAAAATACTTTTAAAAATTATATTAACAATACATAATGGTTTAAAATACAAATCAATTTTGTATGTATATAAAATTTTATATATATTGAAATGTTCATGTTCATTGAAGATTGTTAAATTCATGAAGACTGAAAAACTTCATGAGATGGGAGGGAAGGAAGACTATGGGTAAGGGTAAAGAGAAGTAACTGAGAATTTGGCTGCGGTAAAATGGAAAGATCAAGGGATCTACATTTCCATCTTTTGCTGTTGGCTTGAAGGACATACTCTGACCAAATGGCACATGCCCTCTACTCCCAGGGCCTAGGAGTTCATTGACAAGGTCAAATTGTTGTTAGGATTGGTGAAGGATCACAAGAGATCATGATGGACAAACATGTGTGGGCGAATTCTTTGGTACAAAATAGGTTGTGCCTGTTCCAGGTTGCCCAGAAGCACTTTCTCAAATAACACTAGGCTGACTGATTAAACTGTTGCCAAATGGATTGTTATCTCATAGTGATTTTTTTGACACTTTGTTGTGGGAGCTTCTAGAACATTATGTTCAAGTATCAAGGCAGTTTGAGGTTAGTGTACCGAACAAAATGATGGTTGCATTTTAATATTTATGATTCTTTCCTTTTTGAGATGTTCCCTAAAGAGTCAGATGGAATTTAGTGTTTTAACTGTTCCAACTCAATTATTTATCAACCAGTACCTTTTCATTAGTCAGCTAGGTCCGGAACAATTCCCTTCAATGGTTCTTTCACATTATGAATAACAAATTTGAAGTTTATTGTACCCTATGGCCCAAGATACTGCTTCAAACCTTATTTATTGCAAACTTCTTTCCATTTTGCTAGCAATTTTTGCCAAATACAAAGAAGTTGTGTTCTTGGGATTAAGTATTTTTAATACCAAAAATTTCTTATTGTTAACTTTTGAGTTGACATTGCAAGCGATTCCTCTTTATTTTTAAAAATTTTAATTAAATTTTAACTTACGGAATAAAACAAGCATTTCCATAGCGTAGTATTAACAAAATAGATGTTATAGAACTCTATTATGTACAACTTGCTGTTTCTTTCAAATATATAATAAAGCTATCATATAAATTCCTTTTTTATTTTCCTCCCCAATCTTAAGATGGCTATCATTAGACACAAATAATGTATGTATGGTGTTTGTGTAAAATTATTCTACACATACTTCTATTTATTAATTCCTTCTCTAGCTGCAGAGTCTTCACCTGAATTTTATAGATAATTTAGGTATTTATAATAGGCAAAATGACTTATTTGCTTAAAATCATTCTTAAAATAATATTGCCCTTACTGTATACAATGTTTTTTTTTGGTTCTGCTCATTTTGCTCTCCATTCTTTCATACAAGCCTTTACATGATTTTCTAAGATCACTGAGTTCATCATTTCTTATAGCACAGTAGTATTCCATGAAAATCATATACCATAATTTGTTCAGCCATTCCCCAGTTGATGGGCATCCCTGCAATTTTCAACTCTTTGCTACCACAAAAATAGCTGCTATAAAATTTTAGAACATATAGATCCTCAATTGGGGAGTGGCTCAATAAATTGTGGTATGTGTTTGTGATGTAATAATATTATTCTATGGGAAATGATGTGCAGGATGCTCTCTGGAAAAAAAAAAAAAAAGGAAAGTCATCCATGAAGCCAATAAAGTGAAATGTATTATAAACAACAACAACAAAGAACATATAGATCCTTTTCCTTTTCCCCTAATCATCTTTGGAAATAGTCTTACTAGTTGTATCATTAGATCAAAGGGTATAGATAGTTTAATAATTCTTTGGGCATAATTCCAGATTGTTTTTCAAAATGGTTGTATCAGTTCATAATTCCACCAATAATGAATTAGTGTTCCAATTTTCCCACATTACCTCCAACATTTCCCCTTTCTATTATTTCAGTAAATCTCTGATAGATATGAGCTGGTATCTTAAGATTGTTTTGATTTGCATTTCTCTAATGAATAATGATTTAGAGCACTTAAAAATATAACTTATACATTATTTTGATGTCTTCATTGGAAAAATGTTTGTTCATATTCTTTGACCACTTATTAATTGGGAATGACTCATTCTTATAGATTTGAAAAAAATTCTTTATATACTTTAGATAGAGACTTCATCTGAGAAACTATCTATGTTCCCCCCACACTTTTCTGTTTCCTTCTGATTTTGCCTACATTTATTTGTAGATAAGTAAATTAATAAAATCAAAAACTATCCATTTTACACCTCACTCTGCTTTCTCTCTTGCCTATTAATAAATTGCCTATCCATAAGTCTGATAGGTAATATATTCTATGTTCTTCAGTTTATTTTGTAATATCTCTCATGTATCTATTTTGATCTTATCTTGGTAAATGGTATAAGATACTGGTCTATGTCCAATTTCTGTCATACTGCTTTCCAGTTTTCTCTACATTTTTTAAAACCAAATAATGAATTCTTAACCCAAAATCTTGTCTTTACACTTGTCAATTGCAAGATAACTATTTCTTTGCTGCTGTAAATTATATGTCTACTCTGTTCCTTTGATTTACCTTTCTATTTCTTAACCAGTACCAGATAGTTTTGAAAATTACTGCTTTATTTTTCCCATGAGTTCTTGACTTTTTGTTCTTTTGAATGAATTTTGTTTTTATTTTTTTCTAATTCAGTTAAAACATTGGTAATTAATTGGGATAGCATTGAAAATATAAATTAGTTTAGGTAACATTGTCATTTTTATTATATTGGCCCTACCCAGTCATGAACACTTACTGTTTTTCCAATTATTTAAAATTGATTTTATTTGTACAAAAAAGTTTTTTAATATAATTTTGATTATATAGTTCCTGGTTTTGTTTTTATATTATTTGTATTCCCAGATATTATACCATTTAGACTTATTTTAAATGAGTTATTATTCTTTTTTACTATTTTTTCTTATAGGGTTTTGTTTATAGTATATAGAAATGCTAACAATTGATGTGGTTTTATTTTATATTCTGCTATTTTGCTAAAATTATTGTTTCAACTAACATTTTAGTTTAGTCTTTGGGATTTTCCAAGTATATTTTTGTACTAGCTGGAAAAAAAGAAACATCACATTATCTGCAAAAAGATACGTTTTATTACTTCATTCCCTATTATTATTCCTAATATTTTTTTTCTTTTCTTATTGCTATTGCTAAGATTTCCAAAACAATATGCAATAATATTGGCAATAATGGTCATCTTTGTTTCATACTTGATTTTATCCCCTTTACAAAAAATGCTTCCTAATGGTTTTGGATAAATGCTTCTTAAAAATTTA